>NC_133509.1:47275384-47577115 GCF_049354715.1 Callithrix jacchus | reverse complement strand
TCCTAGGTTTTCTTCTAGGATTCTCATAGACTGTGATCTTAACTATTTAATCAATCTTGATTTAATTTTTATATATGATGAAAGATGGGGATCAAGTTTTATTCTTCTGCACGAGGCTAGCCAACTATCTCAGCACTATTTATTGAATAGGAAATCCTTTCCCCATTGTTTGCTTTTGTTAATTTTGTCCAAAATTAGATAACTATAGGTGTGCAACTTTATTTCTCGGTTCTCTATCTGTTCCATTGGTCTATGTGTCTGTTTTTTAACTAGTACTATGCTATTTTGGTTTCTATAACTTTATAGTTAGTTTGAGGTCAGGTAACGTAAAGCCTCTATCATTGTTCTTTTTGCTTAGAATTGCTTTGCCTACTCAGACTCTACCAAACAACTGAATTGGACTATAATCATCAACAGATAGAGGCTGTAAATTTTTATATTCTGTTATTGGATGATATCAGTAGAAGTCAAAACAGTATTAGCTGTTAGGTGCATGAATGGGTAACAGCAATCACCTAGTACACAGGTACTTGTGACTACAGTATATTAATATCTATGTTATACTCATGGTATTTGGAGGACTACAATGGAAAAGAATGGATTATTCCTCAAGAGTGGCAACATCATTGATATTATAGGAAGAAACTGTCTAGCAATAGGTCAGGAAAGTAAAGGCGAAGAATGGCTTTTTTGTGTGATTACCAACATAAAGTGCTGGAGAGAGATCTTGCTCTAAAATTTCTTCTATAACTGTCCAGAAGCACCAGTGCACAAAGTCTTTAGTGACAAACAGAGTGAGTCAGGCCAGTCTTCACAACAAAGCCATTCCAGTGAGGAGGTTTGTGGGGCTCTTTGTGAAGAACCTGAGGGCTGCTGGAGATTTAAACTCAACTTGGCATCATGGCCTTCATTAAAGGCTCTCCCATTGTGCAAACACTCCTAAGAAATCCTGTCATTAAAATACTTGTCCTTCAAAGTGGGGAAAAGCCAAGCCAGGAAGAATTTAGACAATTTTTATCACATCAGAGAAACTGACAACTAAGTAGTCTGACAAATGCCGTTACCTACTCCACTTTCCCTCTCCTAACACATGTGGAAAGAACATATTGCTATATTTAACAAAGCTGGCCATCTTGTGTTCTGACTAATACCTGTGGAATAGCCACAGCCTGACAGCTAATGATAACAAAATGTTCCACTGTGTTCTTTCCACTATCAAAAAGAATGGTCCAAGACATGGCTATGCAGTATTTCCCCGTCCTTCACTCACTCCCAAGGTGTCCATTCAGCTCTGGTGAGTCTCTCCCACCTTGCAAGCATTCCCATCAGATTTTGGCAAGGGGACTGGTAACCGTGGAATTTCTACAGCTTGGGGTAACTCCCTAAATGAAGAAATCTATGTTAAGACCAAATTTTACTAAAATAATCTGAGTTCCCCCATCATTAGGAAGGATAGACAATTCTTAGCTTAGGTATCATCATATACCGTCATGAGAGCCTCCTTTTTTATGAAAATGCGGACAAAAGGTAGCTTCTGCTAGAATATTCATCCAGTACACCTGTACTTATGAATTTAAAGTACAGCGTCTCTTCCTGATAGGATGTTCTGGCTGTAGTAAACCAAGGAAAATTAAAATACTATATTTGACAGTAAAGGAATATACTAAACTCTAGTTAATTAGAGTTCTGTGAATACTAACTCCCTGCTAGAGAGGGAGTTACTAGGCTGTGAATACTAACTCCCTGTTCAGAGACATTCTTTAGCCATGACCTATATAGGAATAAAATGTACATATTTTCACTTTAAATTTTTTTATGTACAGAATAGCGATTTAGGTAGGAAAAAGAAAAGACTCAGATATTTGGTTTTCCTCCTGAGGGATATATTTCTCAATAGCAGGAACCAAGGACAATGTTTTGCCCAGGTCCAGAAAGTGTACAGCTTCTGGCAATCCCCAGGTTAGCCAGAGCCTAGAATAACTGGGAAGGTGCCATTGATAGTGAGCAAGAGAGAAATGGGCATGAAAAGAATGTGTGCATTTGGAATCACCACTAGGAAGAAACTGAGAGGAATGAGGTATCCTGCGACCTGGTAGAGGCATATTTCCACACCTTGTGTTTTTTTCCCAGGAACCTCTCCAGTTGTTTCTTTCTTCTTTACAAATTGCATAAGGCCATGAAAATCTTATCACACTCCCTACCTTCTGGAAAAAGAGGGAAGAGCATGTTTTAGAAGAAATTTTCTTCCTTACAGTTCGATGAAGATAGTGAGACAGTGGAGAAGAGATATGTTTCTACTGGTTATCACAACAGGACCAAGAATTATCCTGGTATACACACATACACACACACACATACATATGCCTTTATATATGTAAATATGTATATATATACAAATATGTATATATACACGAACACACACATATACATACATTATGTATATCCCACTACTTATTTCCTCTCATCATTTAAGTTACCAAAACATATTGTTTCCCTTTCAAATCCACCTTCTCTTGTCTGTCTCCAATCACATTTCCTTATTTCATCTGCACATCGTACCTCACTTGCATTACTAAAACACTCCCCTAATTGGATTCTCTCTTGTTTCTCACCATTATAGCTTATCTTTCACGTGGCTAACAAAATTGACTTTTTAAAACAAAATCTGATCATGCTACTTCTTTACTTAAAAAATGTTTTCCTGTTGTTCTGGGCCTTCTTATTTTTGTCTAAGATGTAGCCTTGGAAATTATGCTAACATTAAAACATCTACAGGTAATTCTGATGCATAGCTCTACTGAGAACCACTGTATTAAAATGGTCTATGTAAAGACTTGAAGAATAAGCAGACATTTCTCTGATAATGTGCTCAAAATTCTTATCTGGGAGAAACCAAGAAAAGGGAGCCATTTTTTGTCCTAGTGTATGTCATATAATTATTAAAATGCCAAATTAAATAAATTCACCCTGGATAATAGAAGCAGTGGTATTCTCTACCTTTTCTCTTTCAGTTTTGTATAGAAATAGAGACCATTGATATGAAAGATTCCCCAGCACTGTTGAAATTCAGGCTGACATTTTATCCTAACAGAATCAACTTTCCTGTAGTGATTACATACCCTGCCTGCCAACTAGCTTTGCCAGGTCACTAGAAATCTTACCAGAAGTCCTTCTTCATTATTTGCTAAGAACATTGAGGCTGGGGAAAGAGAAAGAGGGAAGACAAAATGACCATCTCAGGCAATTCAGCTCTGGGAAGATTTGTTAAGTAGGAAAAAGTTGTCTTTATGCCCCCACTTTTTAAATTTTAAATTTAGAAATACTCAAATACATACAAGAGCCAAGAAATTTAAACATGTAGCCATTATCCACCTTCAAAATTATCAACACCTGCAATATTGTTTTATCAGTATTCCCCACCATACATACCCTTTCCACATATACACTGGATTATTTTCTAGCAAATCTAAGATGTTGTTTTATTCATATATAAGTATTATACTATGAACTTGTAAAAGACAAGAACTGTTAAAATAGAACAAGAGACTCCTTGCATTTTATTTTATTAGTTCTCTATTGTTCCTATAACAAATTACCAAAAACTTACTGGTGTAAAGCAAAAAAAAAAAATATATATATATCCTTTTATAGTTTAGGAGGTCAGAAGTTAGAAATGAGTCTTAAGGGTCAAGATGCTATCTGGGCTGGTTCCTGCTCCACAGGGGAGAATAAATTCTTTGCCTCTTCCAGCAAACAGCATTCCCTGGATGCAGGCTATATCACTCCCAACTCTGCCTCTGTGGCTGTATGGTCTGTTATCCACTGACCTTCTTGGCTCCCTCCTCTAAGAACCCTTGTGATGTGGGTTGGCTCTGTGTACCCCAGCCAAATCTCATCTCAAATTGCAGTCCCCACCTGTGGGAAGAGGGGCCTGATGGGAAGTGATTGAATCATGGGGGTAGACTTCCCTCTGGCTGTTCTCATGACAGTGACTGAGTTCTCATGAAATCTCTTGTTTAAAAGTGTGTGGCACCACCCCCTTCTCTCTCTCTCTCTCTCTCTCTCTCTCTCTCACACACACACACACACACACACACACACACACACACACACTCTCTCTCTCTCTCTCTCTCTCTCTCTCTTTCTCCTGTCATGTAAGACATGCCTTGTGATATGGTTTGACTCTGTGTCCCTACCCAATCTCATCTTAAATTATAATCCCCATAATTGCCACATGTCAAGGGAGGACCCCAGTGGGAGGTGATTGGATCATGAGGGTGACTGGATCATTTCTTGTGATAGTGAATGAGTTCTCAGGAGATCTGATGGTTTTACAAGGGGCTCTTTCCCTTTTGCTCTTCACTCTTATTTCCCCTGCCACCTTGTGAAGGTGCCTGCTTCCCCTTCCCTCATAATTTTAAGTTTCCTGAGGCCTCCCTAGCCATGTGGAATTGTGAGTCAATTAAACTTATTTCCTGTTTAAATTACCCAGTCTCGGGTATTTCTTTACAGCAGTGTGAGAACAGACTAATACACTTTGTTTCCCCTTTGACTTCCACCATGATTGTAAGTTTCCTGAGGCTTCCCCAGCCATGTGGAACTGTGGGTCAATTAAACCTCTTTTCTTTATAAATTATCCAATCTCAATGGTTTTCTATACCATTGTGAAAATAGACTAATATACCTTGTGGTTACATGTAGGACCTACCTGGATAAGCTAGAGTAATCCTTAACTAATTATCTCTGCCAAACTCCTTTTGCCCATATAAGGTAATACATTTACAGGTATGAAAGACTAGGTAGGACATGGGTATCCTTGAGAGGAGGAGGCATTATTCAGCTTACCACAAACTTAACATTTAACAATAGTTCCTTTGTGTCATTAAACATCTAGTCAGACTTCAGATTCCCCTGATCATCTTAGAGTTTCTTTGGTTTGGTTTCATTTTCAAAAGTTTTGTTTAAATTAATACCCAGTCAAAGCTCATCTACTGTAATTGATTAAGTTTATTTTAATTGATAGATTTTCTTTGTTTTCCTTCAATCTATTTGTCAAAGAAACTATGTTGTTTGAGCTATTGAATATCCCACATTTAGGATATGGCCTGTGGAATTATTTAACACATTCTTTTGACCTCCTTTTCTTCCTGTAAACTGATAGTTAGATCAAGAATTTTGATCAAATCTAGGTTGTATTTTTAGCAAAAAAGATTTCCTGATGTCCCCCATTCAATTTAATAATAATATTTTGTTTTCTTCCAATCAAAACCATTCTCCATGACAAAGTTCTATTTAGCTCCTGGCATCCATTATGCCGTCATGTAAGTTAGTTTAAGAAATAAGGTGCAGTGCTACAATACAGATTCTCACTTTAGCTTTGTTCTGCCCAGAAGCACCATTCATAGAATCCTAATGGTGCCAGTCATTTCAATCATGTCACCAAACTGACACTGTTACTAACTAATTCGGTCTAAATTTGCAGCAGTAACTGTTCTAGAAGGATTTATCCATTGATTTTATAGATTCAGCCTGTTTTAGGAATTATCTTAGGTTCCAGGGTAATTCGTGTGTTACATCTGCAGAGAATAAATGAGTGAGCCCACATTCATGAGAAATTCAGACTACAGTGGAATATCAGGAAGCAGATACTACTTAATCTCCTTTCTTCTAAGTGTGTGTTATTCCTCTGACCCATCCCACCTTTTTCTCTTCCTTCCCTTACCTCCTAAAAGAGAAAGAGATTAAGTAAGATAACAGGAGGAAACAATCCTTGGCCAATGCTGACCTCCTGTCTCTAAATCCTCATGGTCAGATAGGTGAAATCAAGGAAGGTATAGAACAGATGACAACTGTAAAACAAAAAAAAAAGGTGCTCACAACTATGTAGGAGCAAGATGAGAAGACCAGGACAACTACTACTTACACTCTGCTGATTTAAAAAAAAGGACAATTAAGGATAGGAATCTGATTTGAAAAGACAGGCAGAAATTGACAGCCCTATGATGTGTTGGAAGGAATGAATTATGTGTCCCGGATTTGCCTGCAAACTCTACCACTAACTAGCTATGTGATTTGGGGCAAATCTTTAAATGTTCTAGGTATCTGGTCATCTTTAAAATGCAGATGTGGGCCAGGTATGGTGGCTCACACCTGTAATCCTATGCCTGAGGGTCAGGAGTTTGAGACCAGCCTGGCTAACATGGCAAAAGCCCACATCTGCTAAAAAAAAAAATACAAAAATTAGCCAGGCGTGGTGTCACACGCCTGTAGTTCCAGCTATTCAGGAGGTTGAGGCAGGAAAACTGCTTGAAGCCAGGAGGCGGAGTTTGCAGTGAGACAAGATCATGCTGCTGTACTCCATCCTGGGCAACAGAGTGAGACTCCATCTCAAAAAAAGCAAAACAAAAACCAAAAAGGCAGATGTGAATTAGATAGTCTCTAAAGCCCCATTCCACTGATTTTTTTTCCCAGTGCTTGTTATTTCTAATGTGAAATACCACATAAAATGTATATTCATCCCTTGATCTCACATATTTACTAGAAGTTTTTAAATTTTATTTTTTTAACTTCTATTTTAGGCTTAGGGGTATATGTAAAGGTTTGCCACATAGCTAAACACATTCCATGGGGGTATGTTGTGCATATTATTTCATCACCTAGGCACTAAACCTAGTACCCAACAGTTGTTTTTAATGTTCTTCTCCCTTCTCAAGCAGACCCCAGTGTCTGTTGTTTCTTTTCTTGCATTTTTGAGTTCTCATTATTTAGGTCCCATTTATAAGTGAGAATTTGCATTATTCAGTTTTCTGTTCCTGCATTACTTTGCTAAGGATAATGGCCTCCAGCTCCATCCATGTTCTCACAAAAAAACACAATCTCATTTTTTATGGCAGCATAGTATTCCATGGTACATATGTACTACATTTTCTTCATCTAATCTGTCATCGATGGGCATTTAGTTTTATTCCATGCTTTTGCTATTGTGAATAGTGCTGCAATGAACATTCGCACGCATGTGTCTTTATGGTAAAATGATTTATATTCATCTGGGTATATACCCAATAATGGAATTGCTGGATTGAATGGTAATTCTGCTTTTATCTCTTTGAGGAACTGTCATACCACAAAGGTTGAACTAATTTACACTCCCACCAACAGTGTATAAGTGTTCCTTTTCTCCTCAACCTTGTGAGCATGTGTTATTTTTTGACTTTTTAATAATAACTATTCTGACTGGTATGAGATGGTATCTCATTGTGGTTTTGATTTACATTTATCTAATGATTCGTGATATTGAGGTTTTTAAAAATATGCTTGTTGGCTGCACTGTATATCTTCTTTTGAGAAGTGTCTGTTCATGTCCTTGGCCCACTTTTCAGTGGGATTGTTTTTCTCTTGTAAATTTGCTTAAGTTTCTTATAGATCCTAGCTATTATCAGGTGCATAATTTGCAAATATTTCCCTCCATTCTGTAGGCTGCCTGTTTACTCTGTTGATAGTTTCTTTTGCTGTACAGAAATTCTTAAGTTTAATTAGATCCTACTTGTCAATTTTTGCTTTTGTTGTGATTGCTTTTCTTGTCTTTGTCATGAAATCTTGCCTGTTCCTATGTCCAGGGTGGTATTGCCTATGTTATCTTCCACAGTTTTTATAGGTTTGGGTCTTACATTTAAATCTTTAATCCATGTTGAGTTGATTTTTGTGTATGGTGTAAGGACGAGGTCTAGCTTCAGTCTTCTGTGGCTAGCCACTTATCCCAACACCAAGTATTGCATAGAGAGTCTTTTCCCAGTAGCTTATGAAATTACATGACCTTGTTTAGGACTTCAACAAGGTAGCTAATTCTAGCAAACATGCAGCCTTCCCCCAAAAAGATTTACCTCAAAAGTAGGCTGGGAAACACACCGAAATATCTTAAGGGAGGTTGTTCTTCTGACCCTTTCCCACCCATTTCTTTTCGTTCCTTTGCCTTAGATGCTTTAAGCACAACTAGAGCATCACTGGTATAAACTAGGGCTGCAAAAACATTGTCAATACACTCATAACAAAAACACAAATTACCAGGACTTGAGAAAATACAGTATGATGAGCCAATAAGAACTCATTCACATTCTCATATTTGGTGACTATGCATTTAAGTGAGAAAAGAATGGAAATGGGAACACTCCATTTAAGGCAATGTCTGTCTTTTATGATACCAGAGAGACATTAAAAATAGAAATACTTGGATTTCTGCCAATCAGTTCAATAAAGTGGATTGGCATCATATGAACCAAGTGAAGCGTTGATTGGCATTAGTGGTACTGACTTGGGCAATGCAGGTACAATACAATAAGAACTCAGGAAGACAGGCTATTACAAGTAAACGTCATTGACAGCACCTTAACAATGGGTAGATAGGTCATTAGGTAGGTGGATCAGTAGGAAAGCCAAGCTCAATATAATTATTTTAAAATAATCATTCGGGGCTGAAATAAATAGCCTCTGTGCTTTTCATGGTATAGTAGATGCATTGTGCTCTACATGAAATGAGATCAGATGGTTATTGAAAACATGCAAATCTCTCACAATGTGGTTAGAGGAACATATGGTTTCAATAACTAAGTAGTATTCGTTTAACATACAGTGACTTTATTATTAAATGTGGTATGATTATTTAATTTAAATGTCAAATATTGAAACCAGCCTGGCTAAAGATTAACAGCTAATATCTACTTAATGTTAAATACTCAACAAATGCTTTTTAATTGAAGTCACAACTTAACTACTTCGGTCCTGGAGCTTTTCTTCCAATTTACCTTATTATGTTACAATCCCTATGTGTTTAAAACCTTAGAACCACAAATCCTTAGTAGTACAATGTCCCTACTGAGCTTTCAATTTGTGCCATCTTCCTTGTCTATACATGAGGAAGAGGAGGAGGCCAAGAGGGGTAAGATAACTTATTAGAGATTTTATTCACAGTTTTCTACTTTCCAATTTGGCACTTTTTATGATATCATATTGCTCTTCTCATGGAAGGATTACATAAGGATCAGTGGCTCAACATGTCTGAACTAAATCTGTATAAGAGGCAGACACTGTATTTTATTCATGCATATTCCCAAGACCAGTGCAGGGCCAGGACAGATAACTTTTTCCTTCTTTATCTATTCTCCCCTTGACCCCTCCCTACCAACATTTCCTCATGGTGGATTCAGCAGCTCTTTGCCAACTCAGTGCCCAGGATATGAATTCCATTCTGTGGCTTCAATGCTAAAGAAGAAAATTCTTACTTTTGGCCCTTATGTTATCTGCAGAAAGAATGGAACCTAACTCAACTGCCTTGCAGAAGAATGAAGGTAAGTCTTGAAAAGTTAAAACGAGAATCAAAATCATGGCAGGAGGAGTTGGTTGTCAAGTAATAGCAAGTCCAGATCAAGCAGGGAAGCTTTTTTGTGGCTAGGTGTGACTGATTTCTGTGAATCAGGCCAATGGTGGAGGGGCCCACTAAAACTTTCAATGAACCAGTTATCTGAAGAATCTGGTAACCATTCCATAAATATGAGTCTCCCTAACTTTCCTCACTCACTCATAACCCTCTCTGCTAAATTGGCTGTAGGAATGAGGCTGGCTTAAGCATTTTTGGAGTGAGCAACCAGAATGGTGACATACCCATGGTTCACCAAGTCATATGAAGAATATATAAAATAACTGGCTGATTTTTTGCCTGGAGAAAACAATATATAACTGGTTGAGTATGCCTGTGCATGTCTGTGTGTGTGTGTGTGTGTGTGTGTGTGTGTGTACGTGCATATGCGGGGGAGGAGGTAGAAAGGGGGTAGAAGAGCAGACCGGAAGTGCGGCTTGCTATGTTAAAACTCTCTCTACATGTTTTCTCTGCTATGTGGAAGTAGAAACAGGGTGTTTCTGCATAGCTCCAAGTAGATGAATTAGTCCCAACAATAAGAAATACAGGGAAGCTGATTTCTGCTGATATTAAGAAACATCTTTTCACCAACCAGAGTTGCCCAGTGATAGAAGAACGGAAGCAGCCAAAGTCATGAGCTTCAGGTCTTTAAGAATGTTTGAAAAAATGTGACTGAATGGCACAGGGAAGCCCTCCAGTGAAGTGAACTGTGATGTCTTTTCTGTTTAACTCAGCATTCCGTAGAACGGCCATAAAAGACAAATTCATTTTTCATGAACTAACCTTTCATTGCAGATCCCTCAGATGTGATTTTCTTTGGGAAAGAGAAGTAAAGTCCAGAACTACATAAGAGAGACAGAGAAAAGAAAGAGAGAGAAATCCTGAGAGTGACTGGCCGACAAGCAGGTAGAGTGTAGACCTTAGTTACTATAGTGGATGAACAAGTCACAGTTCTTATGTTGGTATGAGAGAACAAGGAAGAGCTAGGACAAAGTGCATTCCATCAGGGTATCAAATGAATTGAAGGTGGGAATGTTAGTTGAGGCATGCTTGCACCTTGGAGATCTTATTAAACTTAAACCCAACTGCAACTGCGCACAGCTCTTCCCCTGATCTGTGGGCGCTGGCTCATTCCTCATGCTTTTCTCTGCTTCATGCATGAACATCTTTGTATGCATCATTTCAGGCATGAAGATTAGACTCTTCTCTTGTTAGATACCAACACTCTACCTTATGTAACCTTTCATGAGATTAATAACTTCACTAAAGACTTCAATTCTCTGGGCATATTAGAATAGACCTGTCACCAATGGCAGGTAACAAACAGGAGCCAGATAATAAGAGCCTGATATCTACAGTGTTTGGAGACTCGAAACTCATCTCTAGAATTCTCTCTGTAGCCCTAGGATAACTGTCAGGAAGTTCTGGGTGGGTGATGATCGAGTGTCTCAGTCCACCCTATCTCTAAGAATACTGACACCTAATTTCACTATGTGGACAAGATTGAAACTTTGAATATATAGAGAACTAAAGTCTGTATGGCCAAAGTTGTGTATCATACTGCAATGAAAAGTTGAGGAAATTAGGAATATGAATAAAAATAAGTTTTTTCTTACTGTGTATTTATTATGTTATAGGGAGTGTTCCCTGTGTTTACATGTACAAGTCTGGCTCCAAAGCCAAGCACCTAACATCTACATGACCCATGGAACATGAAGAACAGGTTCAAGTACTTGACAGGTTGACTTATAAAATGAGGGTCAGGCTTAATCTGATCCCTGGTGATCTTTTCTGGAAACATCTTATGAGCTTCAGGTAAACAACTGTTGCTACTCTATAACAAGCTTTCTAACACAGCAGTATAAAGATGGAGTCAATGACTGAAGCTCAGAATGAGGTCTCCATCTCAGTACTAGAAGTGTTGGGAAGAGAAATGATTACTTCGTCAAAACAGCCCGCACTTCTACACTATTGGCAATGATCCTAAGACTACCATGGGAATCATGGAATTTTAACTTATTCCAGAAAATTTAGGAGATGTTTCTTAGAAGATTGTCAGAAAATAAATTATAGGTTGGATATTTTTAATACAACTCTTCTCCTCCATATTTGTGGTTATATATACCATCAAATTAAGTCGGAGGATCCTTACCTTCTTATACCAGTTGCAACCTATGTGGTAACTGCTAAAGACCTTGGTTCAGATGCAAAACCTCAGACTGACAAGTCTCACTGATGAGGAGGTATGTTTCCTCTACATTGGTTGTCAATGTAATTTTATTTCTAATATGCTGTGATAGCAGGAGGCAGCTAAATAAAAACCAGACCTGCTGCCTCCTCATAAAGGAAGCATCTCATGTTGAGAGTGAAGGCCCCTTTATGGCTGCCATCTTTATACACATCTTCTCCTGGGCTTAGGGCTCAAGATCAAATCTCTAAATGTGATAAAATGGAGCAGAATTCTTCTGACTACTGGTATCTATTGCTTGTCAAGCAGTGATTCCAAGCTCAAGGCATTCTGTGTCTATTGTCCCCAAGTTCCTCACCACCATCCCAAGCATAGGGAAGAGTTACTCAATACCTCCCCTTCCTTCAGCACTGAAGGCACATCATTTCTTATCCTCATATCATAAAAGAAAAAACAATGCTCTTCCCACCACCAAGACTAACTTACAGTGGATTATTTAAATAGCCATGCCCTAATCTCTTTTCACTTTGTATAAGCTTCCTGTTCTGATTTCTAAGACCATAAACTCTTGAGATGGAACTGAAATTGATCACTACTTTTTGAGGGTCAAATTCACATATAATTTCCTTGAAGGAATAACTTCAATTACAGACTACACACACTCAATATCCCATCCAAAATCCAAACCAAAGATCCAGAATGCGATACTGCCCACCAGGCTCAACAGGCCCACTTCACTACCCACACATGCTACCAATTAAAGAAATGGTACCATGATAAAAGTGTCTTGGTACAAGTTTTTTCTACTCCTGTCATGAGGCTCCACTATTTTGGTCAGTTTTTTGTCACACAAGTTTTAGTGCCTTGGAAAACTGCTTTGTATAAAGAAAACCAAAAATGGAATTCTGAGGTTGATACAAAAACTAATATTTCAGAAACTGTTGAAGAAATTGGCAATTAATTTTTTGGAGACCAGACTTTGATGGAGTCAGGTCAACTGTATCTAAAAAGTTATTTGCTATGACTCTGGAGAGCATGACTAAATCAATGGATAGAAGTTCCAGGTGAACTGAAGATGAAATTTGGCTTGTTATCAATACTTAAAAACAACATTGTAACAATTGGAAGTGTTCAAAGATGCAATGAACTGCCTAAGAGAATAAAGCATTCCATGTTCCTGCAGGTACAGTTTTCAAGCAGAGAAAGGGTAGTTACATGCTGAGTATTTTGAAGATGAAATGTACATATCAGATAATAATTTGACTAGGTACTCAAGAGGGCTCCATATATCCTGTGCTTCTATGATTCTATGTCTGAAGAATTTCATAAGTACATTTACTGTTACAGTCCAAACAGGCTATGAAGACAGAACACCTAGTAACTGACAATGTTAGAACTGAAAATGAGGAAAAGAATAGAGGAATTCAAAGCTGCCTTCTGTAATTTAAATCAGATAGTCTCCTGTGGAGGCCCTACAGCTTCCAAGTCTTAGTCAATCAATCCATTTAGATGCACTGAGTGCCCACTGTATCAGCCCATTCTCACACTGCTATAAAGATATTACCCAAGCCTGGGTAATTTATAAACAAAAGAGGTTTAATTGACTCACAGTTCCACATGGCTGGGGAGGCCTCAGGAAACTTACAATCATGGCAGAAGGTATAGAGAAAGCAAGGCACATCTTACAAGGTGCCAGGAGAAAAAGAGCATGTGAGCGGGGAACTGCCAAACACTTTTTAAACCATTGTATCTCATGACAATTCCTTCACTATCATAAGAACAGCATGGGGGAAACTGCCTCTGTGATCCAATGACCTTGCACCAGGTCCTGCCCTCAACACCTAGGGATTACAATTTGAGATGAGATTTGGGTGGGGACACAGAGCCAAACCGTTACACATTATGTGCCAAATACTATGTTACCTGTGGAATGTAATATATAGTGAGGAGTGTGACTACAGTCCTCCAGTCCTTATTCTCAAAAAGTTTAAAAATTAGTAGTTAGGAAAACATGTAGGTGTTAAACACACATAAAATATGCACAAATAGCTGTCTAATTTATTTAGGAGTTATATGGCTTGACTGTGTCCCTACCCAAATCTTATCTTGAATTGTTATCAGAATTATAGTCCTCATATATTGGGAAAGGGACCTGGTGGGAGGTGACTGGATCATGAGGGCAGTTTCCCCCATACTGTTTTTGTGATAGTGAGTTCTCATGATATTTAATGGTTTTACAAGTGGCAGTTTCTCCTCTCTGTCCTGCTGCCAGTGAAGAAGGAGGCTGCTTCCACTTCACATTCTGCCATGATTTTAAGTTTCCTGAGGCCTGCCCAGCCATGTGGAACTGAATCAATTAAACTTCTTTCCTTCATAAATTACCCAGTCTCAAAGAAGTTCTTTATGGCAGTGTGAAAGTGGACTAACAAAAAAGTTAAGGAATATTTCTTTGAGGAAATGATATTCCAGCTGAAACTTATAGGATAATTAATAGTTTCCACAGGCAAAGTCTAAAGGTAGGCTATTCCAGGTAGCAGGAACAATATATCTGAAGGTCCTGAATCAAAAATAGCCTAGATGTTTGAGAAACAGACAGCAAGTTCCTATGGCCAGTGCACTGAAAGAAAGTGTTCGAATAGTAGGAAGTTGAAGAAATGAGTGAGAATCAGATGATGCAGGTCATGTAGGCCATGTTAAGCATTTTAAATTTCTATTCTAAATGCAATGGTAAGCCATTGAAGGGTTTTAATAGAATATATCACAGTCGATATATATTTTTTAAGAATCACTCTGATGATTGAATGGAGAAATTATTGGACACAGGGCAAACAGATACAAGGTGTCCAGTTAGATGATTATTGCAGAAATCTATGTGAGACATGATGATGGCTTGGACTGAGATAGTGGCAGTGAAAATGGCAGACTCAAAATCTATTTCAGAACAGCAATGATATGATCTATTAATGGCTTGTGTGAGGGGTCAGAATGATGACTCTTGGGCTTCTTCATGAGCAACTGGGTCAATAAAGGCAGCATTTATTGAAATGGTTAAGAACATCAAGTGATCTGTTTGGAGAAGAAAAAGAGCTCTGTTTTAGATGTATTTGTTTTGGATATGTGAGTGGGGATGGAGAGGAGGTTAGAATACAAAGAAAATGCAAATGAAAATATTCAGGCATCATCAACATGGAGAAGTTATTTAAAACCACAATGGTGGATGAATTCACGTAGGAAGAGCACGTAGAGGGATTGAGCCCCAGGCCACCTTGACATTTAGAGAACAGAGGTGAATGAGAAAGAGAAGAAGCCTGAGAAGGAAGAGTCAGAGGGAAAGGAAGAAAGCCAGGATTTGGTATCTTAGAAGCCAGTGGGTAGCATGGCTTTAAAATGATCAAGAAGTTCCTGTTTATGTTTAGACACCTCATGTCACCTGTTCCAAAACAGAAGATGATGAAGATTTTGTGACACGAAGGTTTTTTTCCCACCAAGATGGCATATAACAGGCTTTCAGCATGCCTCAGTCTCTTGGAAATAGCAAGACCATACAAAAAGATAAACTTTGTGAGCTTTAATTCAAGAAGGAAAATGGGAGTCCACTGGAATTAGGAAGGACACCTCAGGTCCTGGAGAGGAGAATGCCAGCAAACAGCCCACATGGCAGCATCAGCTGATAAGAGTGAAGCCCCAGTACACAGAGAAGCAGACAGCCTCCCTCTGTGAGTCCTCTTTCCACTGCGAGTCTGAGCAATTGAGGCTATCTTTCCAGTGTTTCTACCAAGCCCTGCAGCCAACTTGTGAGAGGCTTGAAGACTCTGTGAGGGAAAGACACCAGGAAAAGCTGCTGACATTTTTCCAGACCCAAGATTCAAAGCAGGATATCATTTTTAATACAGGTGCATACAAAGTCAGCCATTTCTTGGTGTTCTGGCAGCCTGGTTATGCAAGTATTTTAATTTCAGGCCAGAAATTGAAGCACCTGCTCTGGAGCAGGATATGGGGCATCCACAGTTAGAACTGTGGAAAGTGCCTCAGCAGTATGCCCTGGAATTGTGCTATCCCCCATTCCAAGCCTGGGGAAGGACGAGAGCTGCTACAGCTTCAGTTTCTCCTGGGCAGCAAGATTTGCAGCCAATGCCAGCTTGGCAACCAGGAACTGATATGCATGTGCCACTGCTGAGTTATGCACCCTACTTTGCTGAGATTGTGGTGCAATGGGTCCTCTCTGCTCCATCCCCAGAGAGAAAACCTGGTATTCAGAGTACCTACTTGCCTGGACCAGCAGCCTGAGCTGCCCCACCCTCCCTGGACATAGACTCTGGTATAGTCTGATTATTTCTGCTCCACACCTAGCAGATCTGCAGCCATTCAGAATATTCATGCACCTGCTTCAACAGCCCGAGTCACCCCACTCTTTGAGGACATAGACTGTGGTATAACAAGACTATCTCTGCTCCATGACCCAGCAGATCTCCAGATATTTGGAGCACCCATTCTCCTGGTTCAACAGACTGAATTGATCTGCCCTTCCTCAACATAGATCATGGTGCAGTGGGGCTCTCTCTGCTTCACATGCAGGCAGAAATGCAGGTATTTGGAGCACCCATTTGCCTGGTTTAGCACCCTGAGCCACCTAAACCTTCCTGGGCATAGATTGTAGTATGGGGGGCAGGGAGCCTCTCTGACACATGTCTAGGTAAGTCTCCAGGCATTCAGAGCACCTGCTTATATAGTCTAACTACCTCAATAGTCCTATCTCTCCTGTGCAGAGACCTTGGTGTGGTGAGTCTCTCTTTACTGCATGCCCAGGCAGATTTACTGGCAGACATTCAGAGTACCAGCTTGTCTGGATCAGTGGTCTGAGTCACCATACCCTTCCTGTACAGATATCCTGGTACAGAGGAGCCCTGTCTGCCTCCCACCCAGGCAGATCTTCGGGCATTCAGAGGAACTGTTCACTTGGTTTAACAGTCTAAGTTACTTTACCTGTCCTGTGAGGAGATCCTGGTGTAGAGGGCGGGGCTCTTCACTCCATGCTCAGGCAGATGTCCTGTCATTCGGATCAACTGCTTTCCTTGTTCAGCAGTCTGAGTCACCCTACTCTTCCTGTGCAGAGAATGTGGTGTAGGGGTAACCTCACTGCTTCATGCTCAGGCAGATCTCCAGGTAAATGGAGCACCCACTCTCCTTGTGCCTGCCTTTGAGGGATCTGTAGGCAGTCCTGTCTGGTCCGGTTCCATCTTTAGTGGGCCCTGCACTCTGGGGGCTAAACAGGGAGCTCAAATGACTGTGTATTCCATGAATCAGCCCATTGCCTGAGGCAACAGAGAACTTCTGCCAGTAAGAAAGGATCAAGTATATATCCAGCCACATTGGCTGCAGCCAGCTTCTACTAATAAGTGTCATCTATGGGCTTGTGGGTCAAACCGCACCACCCAATATAAAACCTGCTGAACAAAGTGAATAGGGCTTTGGAAGCAGACTCAAAAAACCTATCCGGCATTCTCTATAATCCTACCCCCTAGGAAGAGGGGAAAAGAGAAACAGAAAATAATAAGATTATATGGAAAGAAAAAAAAGAAAAAATACCCAGTCACATAAAAATAAATACAAAAATTAAAAACGCCAGTGTCTCCAGATGAAAAGAAGCCAGTACAAGAATTTTGGCACCATGAGAAATCTGAATGTAGTGACATGACCAAATAATTGCACTAGCTCCCCCGCAACGGTACCTAATCAAAGTGAAAACTCAGAAATGACAGAATAAGAATTCAAACCATGGATTAGTAGGAATCTAAACAAGATCCAAGACAAGGTTGAGAATAAACACAAGGAATCTTTAAAGCAGTCTAAGAAATGAAAGAAGAGATAAACATCTTAAAAAGAAATCAATTAGACTGTCTAGAACTGAAGAACTCATTTAAGGAATTTCAAAATACAATTGAAAGTGCTTTGTCAATAGACTGGACCAAGCAGAAGAAAGAATTTCAGAATTTGATGACTGGTCTTTTGAACTAAACCAGTCAGACAAAAATAAAGAAAAAAGAATTTTAAAAAATGATCAAATCTTTGAGAAATATAGGATTATGTAAAGTGACAAAACCTATGAATTGCTGGCATTCTCAAGAGAGAAGCAGAAAAAAGTAAACAACCTTGAAAATATATTTGAGGGAATAATTCCAAAAAAATTCCCTAATCTTTCTAGAGAGGTAGACATTCGGATAAAAATAAAACAGAATACTTATAAGATACTATATAAAATGGACATCACCAAGGTATATAGTCACCAGATTGTCCAAGGTCAAAACTAAAGATAAAAATCTTAAAGGCTGCAAGAGAAAAAGGGCAGATCATACAAAAAGGGAATGCCATCAGGCTAATGGCAACCTTCTCAGCAGAAAGCTTATAATCCAGGAAAGATATGGGGCCTATTTTTAGCACTCCTAAAGAAAAGAAATTCCAGCAAAGATGTCTGTATATCTCCAAACCAAGCTTCATAAGTGAAGGAGAAATAAAACCTTTTCCAGACAAGCAAGCACTAAAGGAATTTGTTACTGTTAGATCAGTCTTACAAGACATCCTTAAGGGAGTTCCAACCATGGAAACTAAAGAACAATACATCTGCCTCAGAAACACACATAAGCACATAGCCCACAGACCCTATAAAGCAACTGCACAATAGAAACCACAAAGTAACCAGCTAAAAACCTCAGGATGGAGCAAAACATCACATATCAATATTAAAACTGAATGTAAATGGTGTAAATGTCCCACTTGAAAGGTGTAAAGTGGCAAGTTAGATAAAGAAAGAAAATGTATTCATCCATCTTCAAGAGACCCATCTCACAACCCATCTCACATGCAACAACACTTATAGGATTAAAATAAAGGGTTGGAGAAAGATCTACTAAACAAATGGAAAAGATAAGAGCAGGGGATCACTATTCTTAGATAAAAGAGACTTGAAAACAACAGTAAAAAAAAAAGGATAAAGAAGAACATTACATAGTGATAAAGGGTTCAATTCAACAAGAAGATATAACTATTTAAAATATATATGTACCCAACACTGGAGCACTGAGATTCATAAAACAAGTACTTCTGTACCTACAAAAAGACTTAAATAGTCACACAATAATGGTGGGGAATGTCAGCACCCCACTGACAGCATCAAGGCAGAAAACTAACAAAGGAATTCTGCACTTAAATTCGACACCTGATCTATTAAGCCTAATAGACATCTACAGACTACTCCACCTATCAACTATAGAATATACATTCTTCTCATCTGCACATAGAATATACTCCAAGATTGACCACATGCTCCGCCATAAAGTCTCAATTAATTCAAAAAAACTGAAATCATACCAAGCATACTCTTGAACCACATTGGAATAAAAATAGAAATCAATACCAAAAAGATCTCTCAAACCCACACGATTACATGGAAATTAAACAACTTGCTCCTGAATGACTTTGGGGTAAACAATGAAATCAAGGCAGAAATTTCAAAAAATATTTGAATAAATGAAAAGAGAGACATAATGTATCAAAATCTATGAGATGCAGCAAAGGCAGTGTTAAGGGAAAAGTTTATAGCATAAAACGCCTACTTCAAAAAGTTAGATCTGAAAATTAATGACACCACCACACCAAGAGGAACTAGACAAACAAGAACAAACTAAGCCCAAAGCTAGCAGAATAAAAGAAATAACTAAAACTGAGCAGAACTGAATGAAATCGAGACCCAAAGATGCATACAAAGATTCTACAAAACCAAATATTGCTACTTTGAAAGGTGAAAATGATCGACAGACTGCTAGGTAGATCAACAAAAAAAGAGGGAAGATCCAAATAAGCACAATCAGAAATGACAGGTTGACAGTACAACTGATCCTACAGAAATACAAAGGATCCTCAGAGCCTATTTTGAACATCTCTGAACACACAAACTAGAAACTATAGGTGAAATGAATAAATTCCTGGAAACAATCTCCCAAGATTGAATCAGGAAGAAATTGACACACTGAACAGGACAATATCAAATTCCAAAATTAAATCAGTAATAAAAAGCCTACCAACCATAAAAGGCCCAGACCAGATGAATTCACAGTCAAATTCTACCAGATGTACAAAGACAAGCTGGTGCAGATACTGATGAAAGGATTCAAAAAAATTCAGGAGGAGAGGTTTTTCCCTGACTCATTTTATGAAGTCAACATCACCCTCATAATAAAACCTGGCAAAGACAGAACAAAAAAAGAAAATCCGGGCCAATATTCCAGATGAACACAAAAATCTGGAAGAAAATACTAGTAAACTGAATCCAACAGCACATCGAAAAGTTAATTCACCATTATATCAGGTGGGCTTTATTCCTGGGATACAAGTTTGGTTCAACATACACAAATCAATAATTGTGATTAACCACATAAATAGAATTAAGAACTATACAATAATTGCAATACATGTAGAAAATCTTTTAATAAAATTCAACATCCATTCTTGTTACAACCCTCAAGAATCTAGGTATTGAAGAAACATACCTCAAAATAATAAGACTCGCCTATGTCAAACAGTCAAAGCATACTGAACAGGCAAAAGCTAGAATCATTCCCCATGAAAAGTGGAATAAGACAAGGATGCCCACTCTCACCACTCCTATTCAGCATAGTACTTGAAAGTCCTAGCCTAGCCAGAGCAGTCAGGCAAGAAAAAGAAATAAAAGATATCCATATAGGAAAAGGAGAAGTCTAACTATCTCTCTTCATGGAAAATGTTATTCTATAACTAGAAAACTCTAAAGACTCTGCCAAAAGCACTCTCAGAACTGATGAATGACTTCAGTAAAGTTTCAGAATACAAAACCAATATACAATACAAAAATCAGTAACATTTCTATACACCAATAACCTTCAAGTTGAGAGCCAAATTAAGAAAGCAATTTCACTTATCATAGCAACAACAAAATACCTAGGAATACATTTTATCATGGAGATGAAAGATGTCTACAGGAGAACTATGAAACACTGCTAAAAGAAGTAACAGATGACATAAACGGGAAAACATTTTATATTCATGGACTGGGAGAATCAATATAGTTAAACTGGCCATACTGCCTGAAGCAGTCTACAGATCCAAAGCTATTCCTATCAAACTACCAATGTAATTTTTCACAGAATTGGAAAAAACTATTTTAAAATTCCTACAGAAGAAAAAAAGAGCCCAAATAGTCAAAGCAACCCTAAGGGAATACGTTACCCAATCAATCTTAAGCAATACTATAGGGCTAGAGTAACCAAAACAGTATGGTACTCATACAAAAATGACACATAAACCATTGAAACAGAATAGAGAACCCAGAAATAAACCCCCACACCTATAGCCATCTAAGCTTTGACAAGATTGACAAAAATAAGCAATGGGGAAAGGACTCTCTATTCAATAAATGGTACTGAGATAGCTGGATAGCCATGTGCAGAAGGATGAAACTCAATCCCTCCTTTTCATCATACACAAAAATTAGACAAGATGGATTAAATATTTAAATATAAGACATTAAACTAGAAGAAAACCTAGGAACACCATTCTGGAAATTGGCCTTGGAAAAGAATTTATGGCTAAGTCTACAAACACAATTGCAACAAAAACAAAAATTGGCAAATGAGACCTAATTAAACTAAAGAGATCCTGCATAGCAAAATAAACTATCTGCAGAGTAAATAGACAACCTGTGGAGTGTGAGAAAGTATTTACAAACTATGCATCTGACAAAGGTCTAATATCCAGAATCTATAAGGAACTTAAACAAATTTACAGAAGAAAAACAAACAACCCCATTAAAAAGTGGGCAAAGAATATGAACGGACACTTCTCAAAAGAAGACATACAAGCTGCCAACAGATGTGTGAAAAAAATATTCCATATCACTAATCTTAGAGCAATGCAAATCAAACCTCAGTGAGATACTATCTCACACCAGTCAGAATAGCTATTATTAAAAAGTCAAAAAACAACAGATATTGGTGATGTTGTGGAGAAAGGGAACAATGTCGGTGGGAATATAAAAATTGGTTCAGTCACTGTGGAAAGCAGTTTGGAGATTTCTAAAAGAACATAAAAATAGAAATGTCATTCAACCTAGCAATCACATTACTGGATACACACACACACACACACAACAACACACAAATTGTACTGCCAATAAGACACATGCACCTGCATGTTTATCACAGCACTATTTAGCATAGCAAAGACATGGAATTAGCCGAGGTGCCCATCAGTGCTAGACTGGATAAAGAAAATTAAGGATATACACCCTATAGAATACTATGCATATGTAGCCATAAAAACATAATGAAATCATGTCCTTTGCAGCAA
Source organism: Callithrix jacchus (assembly GCF_049354715.1). NCBI lineage: Eukaryota > Metazoa > Chordata > Mammalia > Primates > Cebidae > Callithrix > Callithrix jacchus. Next base: position 47,555,141 of record NC_133509.1, on the reverse strand, counting down.
CATGGATATAGCTGGACCCATTATCCTAAGCAAATTAACACAGGAACAGAAAACCAATTAGCACATGTACTCGCTTATAAGTGGGAGCTAAATACTGGGTACTCATGAACAGAAAGATGGCAACAATAGACCCTGGGGACTGCTAGAGGTAGAAGTGGGAGGGCAAAGGTTGAAAAACTGTTGGGTGCTATGCTCCGTACTGTGCTCATCTGCGCTCCAAACCTCAGCACCTTGCACTATACCCAGCTAACAAACCTACACATGTAACCCCTGAATCTAAAATAAAATTGGAAAAAAAGCAACTACAAAAAACGATTATTGGTGGTGTGGTAAGTATAGAAGCCAGACTGGTTTGGAATGAACGAGGTTGAATAATTTTATTTCAGTATCTCAACTTGTCTCATGCCTCTGTGTTTATCTTAGCTGATATTCCTAGCTACAGAGCCTAAAGCAAAAATTCATGTGCTGTCCCATTATTAAGGAGTGTGGGGGAAATGGAGAGTGTAGCAGAGAGCAAAGAGGAGCAACCATGAAGATGTGCTTATGCTAGCTGGCCACTGCTTGTTAACAAGCATCATTGACAGCTCGAATTTAAACAATTCTGACAGAGAGACTTTCTGAGAACAGTCTGCCCAGGAGGCAGAAGAGAGAAAAGTCTGTTCCATCTTCAAAGGACCTAGTCTGCCTCAAAGGCACTTTCAGGGAGCATCTCTAGATTCTGCAGGCAACAGCCAAGGAAGCCAAAGCCCAGAAGAGCAGCTTGGTCAGCCTGCAGTAGCAGTGTCTATATACCAGCCTGCCTCGCACATGGGGCATCTTGACATTTAGTAGGGTAAGGGTGGTAGTGACAACCTGACTCCATACCCATAGAAATTGCACAGAGATGGAGCCATGGAGGCAGGGAGCACATGCACTGTGTCCAGTATAGCATTCTGCTCTGGACCCATGGTTCTACCATGAATGTGGTATTAGATCTACTCTTCTTTCTGTGTGCTTCAGCCATGGACATTCATGGTACAGGAATTATTCTCTTTGCTACAACAGAGATGCCTAGATATGCCCCACGAGATGGGGTAATGCGTCCATAGTATTCTATAGGGTGTATATCCTTCATTTTCTTTATCCATATCCATCATGCTGCCACTAATAAGGAAAGAATCTCCTTCTCAGGGATAATTCTCCTGCTTCCAGACCTCAGAAAAGGCAAAGACTTCATCCTCTCATTCCCATTTCAGAAATCATGCTTTCTGACATACTGTTTGAAGAGGTACTTTATGAGATGTATAAACAGTTTTTTCCAAGGCTGGTAAAGTTTGCAGAGAAATTGTATTCTAGTTGGGGCTCATTTTAAGAGATGTATATCTGGAGCTTAGTTTCATTTTACATACACATCATCCTACTTACTACAATCTCAGTTTTTCAACTTCATAAGAAACAGTCTACCACGGATGAAAGCAAACTTAGAGTTTCAGGACCTGGGAGAATTCTAGGCCTACCTCTTATTCACTCTGTGTTTCTGGTGAAATTTCTTAAACTCTCAGGCCCATTCTCCATCTGCCTCTAACACTTTTACAGCTCCACATAAGTTCTATGTGAAATTTACATGTATATTCTTCTTATTAGGGCCTCCCAAAGTATGTGAGCTGGGACAGTAGCAGGTGGGAATATATGGTTGGAAAGATAAATGGTGGCTACATAGACAATCTGATTACGATTTGCCTATTACAGGAAAGCCCGGCAAGATGAGAAAGGCATGCTTATGGCCTTAAACAGACCACTTCTCGGTAAGCCACCAAACAGTATCAAATGTTGTACAGCATATTACTTGATCCTGGTCCCATTCAATGGGCAAAGAAAGTCAGATGTTGGAGGAAGAAATTATTTAGAAAAGAAAGAACTAAGATTGTTATATAGAGACATAGGGGCAGCTATGAAGTATGGGGGCCATTCTGCAAAGGAAATTTCAATGGAGTTATGATTCAGAGAGAGTCTTTCTTTTTCCTCATACCTTATTCAATTAACAAGAGTTTCTGAAGTACACTTTGTATGTCTAGCACTGTTAGCTAGTGTGTAGGATACGGGGAGAATAAAAGATGTGATCCTTTTCCCCCAAGCCAATGAAATCTGGCTTCTGCTTTAAGATACTACACCTGTAACAATAAAGAAAAAAAAAAAACAACATATAATAAAGTACATGTGGTAAATAAAATGAAAGGCAATAAGAAACATATTTAACATAAAACAGTATCTTCTTTTTTTTCTTTTTTTTTTTTTTCAGACGGAGTTTCGCTCTTGTTACCCAGGCTGGAGTGAAATGGCGCAATCTCGGCTCACCGCAACCTCCGCCTCCTGGGTTCAGGCAATTCTCCTGCCTCAGCCTCCCCAGTAGCTGGGACTACAGGCGCGCACCACCATGCCCAGCTAATTTTTTGTATTTTTAGTAGAAACGGGGTTTCACATGTTGACCAGGATGGTCTTGATCTCTTGACCTTGTGATCCACCCACCTCGGCCTCCCAAAGTGCTGGGATTACAGGCTTGAGCCACCGCTCCCAGCCAAAATAGTATCTTCTTAATGGGCAGTGAAAAAAGAAGATAACAAGAATAGTACGTAATGTTTACTGAGTACTTACTATGTGCTCAGCAAACAGGATCTATTTTAAGCCCTTACATGTACTAAATCATTAAATCCTCATAATAATTATAAGATGAAAAAAGTGAGGCACAGGGAGGTGAGGTAATTTGACCAATGTCATACACCTATTGAGACAGGAACAAAAATAATGAAATCTACAAAAGAGATCCATGTGGGCAGTCAAGAAACGAGATTTACTGGAGATGGTACTTGAGATGTACCTGATGTTCAGTTTCATTTTATAGTCACATCATCTAGAATTACCAGAGTATAAGTTACTATAGGTCATTTTGTATTCCTAGGGTCAGGCACCTGATAGTCAGTGAATGGTTACTTATCAAAAGGAAATGAACTGAATCGCAAGAGCTGGGAAGAGGTAGGAAGAGAAGCATTGAGGTCATCACAGAAAGTGGAATGGCAGAAGCAGAAGTAGAAATAAGCATGACTCTGCCTTCATCCCCAGGGCAAGCTCCACCATTCCCATAAGTAAGACAGGAGCATGCTCACGTTTCATATGGAAACTGTGAACAACAGACGTCCTCTGACTTGGTGACTCGTCTTTGCTCTGCAAATACATATGCTACTGTAATGGCTAAAAAATTACTTTGGACTCGCAGTTCAAATGGCTAAGTAATGTGGCCTCAAATTTTTCCCAGGAACTCTTGCCATGTTTAAACAACCCCAAGAATGACTGGGTAACACCCTGAGAATTGGCACTCGGTGGTACACAAACAGCTTGGTGATCCTGAACGCTTCTGTCTGACTGCTTTTCCAAATTCAGTGTCTCCAAATCCAACCACGAAATGGCTGAGAAAAATGCCTCCATCCATCTTTTCCAGGGCATTCACCTCTTCCACTTCCTCACATGACCCTTTCCTACTTCAGCTGCTTTCGTTGGCCTGTTTTTCCTTCCTCACCCTCCCACTCACTTCACAGAGCCGGTTTTAGTTTCTATCTGGTGAACACCCCAGTGAAAGAAAGCCAACATTTTTTTTTCAATCAGGAGAGTGAAGAGTGGAACTAGCCATCAGGACAAACTTACTTCATTTAGTTAATGTTCATCTGCTATTCTCACATCTTAGATCATATGGCTGAGGCAGCCAAAGCCCACAGGCCAATGGGCCATACCGATACAATTAGCCTATGTGCCCTTCCATTCCTGGAAGTGCGTTTCCTTGATTATCCTTGAATAACAACAGTTCTCAATTTCCAAATACAGGACATATAATCTAACTCCCCAATCCCACGGGGAGAAGAAAACCTGCCCCCACGCACTCCCATGTTCCCAGCAATAATCCCGTAGAATCTACGTCTTTACAGTTTTACACTGAACTTTTCCACCAGTTATACACTTGGTTGGAGCCAACATTTGTTCCTTCCGTATCATGTTTTTAGTAATTAGAAAGTAATTCTCTGAAGCAGAGAAAGCTTCTGGCTTGCCAAGAACAAGCTCTGCTGAGGGATTCTGAGTGCTGCGAATGGCTTTGCTGTAGACTCCGTGACAAAAATCATCACTTCGCTGACTACAGAGTCAATTTATTCTCTCAACAGGGGCCTTCACTTGCCTAGCATTCTCCTAGAAGAATTTCCCTTTGAAAACTGGAATTTTGCATACGGTTCATACCCAGATCCAGGTTAGCTAGAAATAATACAAGTCTTTATTACCACTTTTAAATATCAAATGTTGAAATCAATGAAGTGGAACGAGCTCATTATTGCTCACCAGATGGTATGAGGGGTCACGAAAGATAATCAAACATTCTTTAGTTTGATAAACAGTGGCTTTCCCAGCCCCCAAAATAGTCTTTTCTCCGTTCTGGATATTAGGGTGAGCATATGATTATTGTCAGTGTACGTAGGTAACCAGTGCTGGATTCACATGGAACTATGAAATCAGCAAAGCTGACCTTCAGTGTGTCTCCCATCCTGAATGTGTTTTCCAGCTTTATAGTTTCCCTTCAGTTTTCATTTTGAGATGCCTTTACCCTAAGCTTCTCTATAAAATACAGGATAGTGTTGGGGACTGATGCATTATTAATGTTCATAGGAAAGTTGTTTTGGCCTGATGGGATTTTCTAAGATGTATACATGAAATTCTAGGCACCAGCCATCAGGGGGAGCAGTTGTGGTTTTTGTGGTGGGCCTTCCTGGTCTTTTGCAGAATCAGAATTCAATCTTAAAATTTCCTACAAGTGCATGACCTATTTTATCAAAACGTGGAGGTGGTTCACTCATTACCTGAAGAAGAGGAAGGATGAAACTACTGTTCTTTAATGCTAATATGGAATGGAGCATCACATTGTCATCTGTGTTAGGAATGACTTTCCCTGATAATAATGTCTGTTAGGTTGTGGCAACATTCTTTCAGACCTGTAAGTCTTAGGTAATAGTCACTGGATAATATTCATAGTTCTCTCTGGCAGTGAATAAGGGGTGAAGGTTAAATTTTATTTATTTATTTATGTTTTTATTTTATTTTTTTTATTTTTTGAAACAGTCTCACTCTGTCACCCAGGCTGGAGTGCAGTGGCTCGATCTCGGCTCACTGCAACCTCTGCCTCTGGGGTTCAAGTGATTCTCCTGCCTCAGCCTCCTGAGTAGCTGGGATTACAGGTGTCCGCCACCACACCCAGCTAATTTTTTTGTACTTTTAATAGAGACAGGGTTTCACTGTGTTGACCAGGCTGGTCTCAAACTCCTGACCTTAGGTGATACACCTGCTTTGGCCTCCCAGAGTGCTGGGATTACAGGCATGAGCCACTGTGCCCAGCCCAGGTGAAGGCTAAATTATTCCAAAAATAAGTGTGGGTAATATTTAAGAAATTCTGATTTTATGACTTATATTGCCTTGAAATATAATACTTTAATCATATATTTATATAATTTTTAGTTAAAAGAAGCTCAAAATATATTGCTAATGTTATTAAGGCAATATAGCATCACAGTAGCTAAGATTTATTGTTTCCTATGAGCCTTGAGCTTCAAGCAACTCTACATGTATTAACACATGTAATCCACATGGAAATCCTAATAAATCGATATCATTATTCTTTCTAATTAACAAATGAAGGAACTGAAGTACAGAGATATTAAGCAATTTGCCCAAAATCACAGGCAAGTTTGAACCCATTAGTCTGCCTCCAGAGCTTCGGTCTTAGGAGCACCAAAGGTAACATAACTTATGCTTAAAAGGATAAAATTAGGAATTTATTGAAACATAAAAATGGTCAAGTTGGGATGGAAAACTACTTCTGTTGTTATTCTTTTTTCATTCCCAAGCAAGAACAAGTTTTACTGCCTATCCCACTGAAATCCAGCCAAAGATTTCTCTGTAATAGAATGATAGAATAACTTTCCAAAATGTGCTAAGAATGCAGATAGATAGCAGTGATGTAAACTCATTTCTCAAAGCAGGCAAGGAGGTTGCAAAGGGATTAATTCTAATGAGCAACATCAAGGGAGTACACCCCAGATAGAGCCTAGGCCATAAAACTCAAGTTTCTTCTCTTTCTGGAATTCTGCTCCATCCCCTTTTAGCCCATGAACCCCAAACTGGAAAGCTGCTTGACTCTGTTTCCTCAGATTTTGTTCCTGACATAGCAATCCAACCTTGCTTATTCTTCATTTACTCTACATCTACCCCATCCATCCTCAACAGACATTAATATCAGACCTTGGTTTTTAATTCCCCTCCCTTCTACTTAGTGCTTTAGGGAAAACATTCTTGACACTGGACCAAGCCTCGCTATTATTAACTCAGACCTGAGACACTTCTGGTATGTAACATTATTTAACAGATTTCAAATACCCAAAATCGGAGTTTCTTAAACCTCTAAGCATCCGGATCATAAAGATCTTTAAAAATATGTAAAGAAAACATGACCTTCAAACAGACATATATTTCAAAAATAAGAAACAAAAAGCATTAAATAAGAATGCACATTTTATGACAATTGTTTGAACTTACATGCAATTCTGTAAACTTTTTGGTGTGTAATGCTTTAAAAAACAAGTTTATCGTAAAATTGTGTGTGTGTATGTGTGTGTTACACACATACACACACATATATATTTATGCTCCTGGGGCTTTTCTCCAGGCCTCGTGAATCAGCCATTCCTGCATTAGTGCCCAGGAAATTTTATTGTTAACTTGTCTCTAGTCATTCAGGTAAGCAATTAGTTTAGAGAACTACCAAAACTCCTAGGAGAGCAAATAGTATATTAAGAATTCCAAGGCCAGGAGGAGAGAATAATTCTGGAAAACAACGAGATCAGGAAAATGTTATTTCACTCCTTCAAAGTCAGGTGCCACTGCCTGGGTGAACAGACAGAGAATATAAGTAAATGTAAAAACACAAAAATTAGCCAGACATGGTGGTGCACACCTGTAGTCTCAGCCAGTCAAGAGGCTGAGGCAAGAGAATTGCTCGAGACCAGGAAGCAGAGGTTGCTGCTGAGATCATCATTGGACTAAAATAGGGGCCTATTCCAGTCCAACAACAGCCACCTTTCCTCTTTCAACTGCAGCCCTTCACTGTACAGACAACAGCACAAATGCAGAATGTCACCATTTGAGAGGCTTTTACCCACATTCTTGTTCCGATGAGTCACTCACTCATTAAATACAGTAGGTAACCTTTGTGTGCTCAATTCCAGCCTCTGAAATCAGGCAGCAGGCCAACTCACTACAGTGAAAAACAAGCTTTCCCTTCCTCCTTCTGTGGTGGCAATAACTCAGTTGCGGGCTCCAGGAAGTCCTTCTTTGCCAAGTGAACAAGTTATAGGGTCCCCGGTAAAGAGAAGTTGCTTGTTTGGATCAAGTTAGATGGATGTAAATTTTGAAAAGGCCAAACAAATGGGTGATGCTCTCTTGTTTAGCATTACTAAGTTATCCTCACAAAGAGCTATGCAAAGGCTTAAAACAAAATCAAACAGTCTCAATTCTTCTAGGCTGGGAGAAAAGACATGTGCATTAGGACACTGATCTTTAAGATGCTACCATCTTCAGGAAAGTGGCAAAATGACCACAAGATGTCTGTGTACTAGCTTAATGTGTACTAAACTTAATGTGCACTAAACCAAGTTCTTGAAATTCTGTCCATTTACCCTTTAACCCATTTCAAAAACTGCAGTGCCCCCAGTCTTTCCACCTAACAAGTGGCTCCATAATTCACCATGATAATTAAGTGGAAAACCTCAGAGTCATCCTTGCCTCGTCCCTTTTCTCATACTCACTATTCGATCCATGAAAGCATTTTAATCCTTTACCTGATGTAGTTGATGCTGTTCTGACTACCCCAATGTCTCCCTTTAGAACTAAAGTACACATTCTACATGACTTTAGCAGAAGTACTGACCAGAGGACATCAGCCACTCTGTCACTGTCCACCCTAGAGCTGGTACAACAGGTGTATTAACAGAACAGCTATGGTAACAAGAGTAGAATCTATGCTTGGGCCCATCCCTCTGAGATTTCACTTACTTAAGCTGCCACCAAATTGTTTTTTGTTTGTCTGTTTGGTTGGCAGTTGGCTGGTTTTCAGCCCAAGCTGGAGTGCAGTGGCATGATCTCGGCAACCTCTGCCTCCTGGTCTCAAGCAATTCCTCCGCCTCAGCCTTCTGACTGGCTGAGACTACAGGTGTGCTAATTTTTGTATTTTTAGTAGAGACAGTGTTTCGCCATGTTGGCCAGGCTGCTCTCAAACTCCTCTGTCTCTAAGTTTTTAATATTCCAACCATAAAGACCAAACTTGAGTCCCTAATTTGGTAGCATCCCTAAGTGAGACAAATCACCCACATGCTTGTGAATTACCTACACTGGATCACTTTCATCCTGAAACAGGTTTGCTTCTCTTGATTGGACTTAACTCATATTCCGGCTAGTAGCTTTGCCTTTCCTGCCTGCAGGGCCTCAGCCAGCACTGTTATTCAAAGTCTTAGAGAGAGTGTTATCTCATAACATGAGAGCCAACATAATACACTATCACAAGGCAGAATTCGCTTTACAGCATCAGAGGTTCAGAGTGACCATGGGATCCACAGGAGCTATCGCAGGCTGCAGTATCCAGAGTCTTCTGGCCTGGCAGTGCCATGGACTGTCCTTGTGAAGGTCCAACTCTGGTGTCAGCTTGCAGATGAAGTACGCACCTTAAATCAATGGCCATTACATGATACTGTATTATCAAAAATGAGAAATACATGGATGTGGGAACTGCATAGTAGAATTAAGAGTAACCCTGCTCCCTTCACTCCCAGTGACCTACCTGGGGAATCTGCGCTTCCCATCACCACCACGCTAGGTTTTGTGGATCTCTGTGTTTCTCAGAGAAGGAAAACTTCCACCAAGGAACATATGAGTTTTATTAAACCTTATAGTACAACCGCCACCCAGTCACCTTTAGTTTCTTGGCCAAAAGACCAGCAGACCAGGAAGGGAATTACTGCCATAGAAGTAAATGAGCATGTCTGTTAGGAGATAGGGCTGCTCTATCATGGTGAAGTCAGAGAAGAACACATTTGGTACCCAGTGATCCACAGGGAATCTCTTGGTTCTCCTCTGACCCATTTGACAGTACATGGGCAAGCAGAAGGGCTCAGACCCCTCAGGAGTTAGAGTCCGAGACTCCCCATCACACAGGCTACTGGGCCAGCAGAGGAGTGAACCAAATGTGGAGGAATGGGTAGTAAAGAAGGTCAGTTTTAGTTCTAGTCATGAGACCAGTTTTTTTTCCCCTGGAGAAACAGACTAGTAAGAATCCTAGAGCAGCTATTGCCAGATGGAATGAAGAAACAGGAAGCAGCTGGATGCAGATGGCACAGCGGTTGATTGTTGTTGATACCCAAATGCCCCTTTAGGTTTAAAGCACTCATTCCCCCAGTTGCTGGAAGTGTCACTTCCTGGTGGCTCAAAACTTAGTCCCTTCTCAGGAACTGACCTTCATCAAACGGAGCTGCCTCACTCAAGCTTGCATCTCCTTTCCAGGGCAGCCAATGTCTAATGATTGTTTGATGAGGGGTTAAAAGGCCCTGACCACCACCTACCACCTTTGCCTCCAGTTGAGACATCAACTCAATCACAGCTGAAATTCTTCCTCTGCCCATTCCTGCCTCCTTCACTCCCTTATACAATATGTTCCAAAATGTACTTCACAACCACCTACACTCACATGTCTCTCTCAAAGTCTATTTCCCATTTAATATAAAACCTTTACTCCACTCAGCAGCCAGGCTGATCCTCAAATGTAAGTCAGGTAATGTCACTCCACACCATGATTTCCCATCACTGTTAAAATAAGAGGTCCCTCACAGGGCTCACAAGTGCCTGCCTCCTCTCCAGCTGCTCTTCTCCTTCCTCACTTCCTCTCTGGCCTTCTGGCTGACCCACCCTTGTCAAGCAATCTCCCAGCTCAGGGCAAAGGCACTGCCCTTCTCTCTGCCTGGAGTGTGCTTCCTCCAACACACAAGTGGTTTGCCACCTCTCTTTATTCAGGTCTTTAGCCAGCTGCCAGCTTTATTGGAAGCATCTCCTTTTTCACCCTAACAAAACTACACTCTGTGCCTGCCTGTTTTATTTTTCTGCATAGCCTTTACCACTACCTCATTTCTCTTATTGAATTGCTCGACTGATGAGTTTTTTGTCTTTCTTCCCCCATTATAAAGCAACATCCATGTAAACAAGGATTTTTCCATTTTTCCTGTTCTGACCACTGCTGTGTCCCCAGTACCTAGACAGGGCTATTTATATAAGTAGACTTTTAGCAAATAGTTACTGAATTACTGAATAAATGTATAAAATAGTGGATGGGTAGACAGTATGTGGTGAGTCCACATTTTCAAGTGTGCAGGTTCCCCAAACAAAAGGGTAGCACAATCTAAAACATGCCGACAATGACCCCCTCACTAGTAGTAGGCACTCTCACTTCAAACTTGGACTAAATCACATTCACTAGGAGGGGGCCATTGCTGACTCAAAGTTTTTAATGGTCCCCACGGGCTAATGAAGAATCCAAGTGGTTCAGTAAAAGCACAAAAGTCTTCAATACATCTGATGCCTTACTTCTGCAAAGTGTTGTGAAGAAAAAGATTGGATTTGGGTTCTTGGGGTTTTGGGGTTTTGTTTTTGCTCTTTTTTTAAATCAGAATGCCCATCATTTGCCTACACCTGGAAGTCAATAGATAGGAGATGGGATATTTTATCCAAAGTCTCAGCTCCCACAGCAATGAGGTAAAGGACACTGAAAGAGCTCAGACAGGTACTAGGTCACTCAGAGTTCAGGTAAAATAACTGGAAATGGCTCTAGGTTTGTAATAAGAGATTTCACACCAAGTAGCAGTGCTTGTGCAATCTTTGCAAGGAATAGAGGAGGGGAAGTCACTTTCTTCAAGGTAGCATCACCATAGTTACAGGGCCGAGACTGGAAAGAGCTGCTCTGCTGCTTCCACTGTGGCCACTGCCCCAACTGTGTAACACCCACGGGTTGGCCACCTGGCTCTGGAATATGATTTCCACCTCCAAAAATGTTCTCCCTCTCCTGACTTTGCCTACCAGCCCCTATAGTAGCAGGAGAGCCAGCTCCCTTGGGCAGTCCCTACATTCATTGGTAGAACGAGATCATCTCTGGAGCCTAGTTGCACATCAGTCTGAAATGTCATTTTTAGTCTTCCCGATACAAATTGGTGAAATAAGTGGTAGAAATGGATGCTGAGTGAAATAAGCTTTATCCAGCAAATGTGCCAACAGTGAGAAACTTCACATGAGGAATGAGGCTAGTCCTTTCCTTTGCAAGAATTTAGTTTAGTAATGGGATGGCTTTTCTGGAAGACAAAATTAAGTCCCATTAACAGATAACAATAAATTCTATGTAATGAGCGCTTACTTTATGCTTGGCACCATACAAAGCACTTAATATTCATAATCACATCTACCACATCTCCATGACTCTATGAAGCTGGTAGTAACATGATTTCCATTTTAGAGATGAGACAATCAAGGCCTAGAAAGTTTCGTAGGTTTTCCAAGGACATACAGAGAGTGAGGAGCAGAGCTGGGATGTAAACTCAAGGCCAAACTTTTAACCACTAGGCAACACCACCCCCACCTCCAGCTTAAACCACGTATCGTCATAGAAAGCTCTTCACCACCCCTCCCTCTCTAGTTATCTTGCTCTCTCGCTTTCTCACTCTCACCTTCATTCTTGCTTGCAGTGTATGATCCCCTATAAGATGTATGTATACATGCATTTACATATTCACTGTCATCAAGGGCTTCTAAAACTCCCGCGTATGATGTTTCAGCATTCTAAAAAAACTAGTTCATTTCCAAACATAGCTGCATTAAGGGGGTTTGAAAAACTGTCAGAAATGGCACAACTCTTTGGATAAGAGAAGTGTGATCGTGGGGAAATACCAGTATCCCTAGTAGGAAAAGTTAAAAGACATTTCGAAATTCTCTTAGTCATGCATCAAGGAGTCTTGAGAAAGACCAGTCAGTCCAGCTATTTTTGTTGCTGAGAAAATGTAAACACTCCTATATTTGTTTTGTGGTTTCCTAGGTTATCTTTTCCAGAGGTCATTCTGAATTGTAATTGAGAAGCAAGAGGGGGTTGGGGAGTATAGATGATGTCTATGGCAAGCACAGCATCTTCCTGCTGAGAATCCCCTGCATAATCCTAGAAAGCGAAGCACAAGGACCTGGCATTGTTGAACTGAAGTTTACTTAGTACAGGTTCTTCCAAGCAACCCTTTAATTTAGTCCTCACAAAAATCCTGTCAAGTAGAAAGTACTGACTCTGAATGATGAGTGGACTAAGCCATAGTCTAGTAACTTGTCCACTCCTACACTCACAGTAGGCCACGGGCTGGGATTTGAACCCACACCGCTGTGTTCTTCTTGCCGAATCACCTATGACCCACAGCCTAGATTCTAGAGTTTTGTTTCTTGAGACTGTCATTTCTGGTTTTATTAGACTTTCCATTTAAAAATAGCCTGAACCAATTATTGTGATATATTTGTGTGAACTTTGTTAGGAATAAAATTTAGTATCACCAGTGAAGTTGGATCAATGTTGGGGGTGTTGTTTCCCAGAGGAGGAAAATTTCTACCAGGGGACAGACACAGCCAGAGTTTTGAGAAACCTTAAGGTATGGCTCTCACCCAGTCACTCCAGGGTCCTTCGCCAAGGGACCAGCAGGCAAAAGAGGAATCAGCACCCCAGTAGGGTATATGAACATGATCATAAGGAGGAGACGGCGATGGTCTATCACAGTGAGTCAGGGAAGAATAGACTTGGCACTTGGATGATCCACAGGGCATCTCGTTTCTCCTTCGCAATTTTGACTGCATTTGGACAATGACAGCATAGGGACATGGTGACCAGGGTCTAGTAGTCTGTTGCTGAAGAAAAACTTTATAGAATTATGAGGAATTAGCAGCAGTTAGAACAAACCATGACTGAGCACAAGAAAGTGCCACAGGAAGGAACGAGGGACACAGGACAACTGTCAACTTAGAAATGTTTTCTTCCAATTGTGGCAACCTTTGAGGATTTATGCTGAGGTCATCAGCATAAACCTTGGTCATACTTGCTAATTTTAGTCAGAAAGATGAAAAGAGACAATAAAATCAGAATTATTTCTGGACATTTCTGGACCTTGCTATACATGTCCTCTTGAGCTGCTTCAAAAACTAGAGGCATCAGGATCTCATGAGTAGATTTGTGGTCTGTGCTTTCAAATCACCTGAACTTCCCCACCTGAATGTGGTCCACGCTTTCCTCACATTTAGATTCAGCCACCTACTATGGGAACTTGAAAAGCAGCTTAGGATTTTATTTACATCTAAGAAGTAGTCTTGCTTGACTGTTATGGTGACTGTTCATGTTAACTGAGGGACAATGTGAAGCCAACCTTCCCTCAAATACCTTTCCTCTGTGTTTCTCAACAAGATAAACTTACATTCTTTAAAACAAATAAATTAATGGCAAATGAATAAATAACGACACTTTCTCATACTCAGTCAATAATACAATTCCTCAAGTCTCTGAGTTATATAACAAGGGGGAGGGGAGAACATTGTTTCCAAAGGGCCTCTATTTAATGTATTTATTCATTCAATCATTTTTTTATTCATTCATTTGAAAGAAATATCTACTACTTCCCAGGCATTGTGCTACAGGCTAGGGATCATATGCAATTATCATATAGTTGGATCCCTGAGAAATTTAAAACTGAGTGAAGGAGTCAGATAATTTAATGTTTATAGCATAAGTGCTTTAGCAGAAGAAGACACAAAACTCTAATTTCTGAATAGTATAGAGGATGAGGATTAGAGAAGGCAAAAGAGAGAAGGTAATATTTGAACAAGAGGACATGTAATAAATAGGTGATTGCTAGGTAAGTAGGAAGGGCATTCCAAGAGAAGATGTCAGGCATCAAAATTGTGGCTGGGAAGTAGCCAGAAGTCCAGTAAGGTTAGAGCAGAGGGGTCATGAGTATGGAAGAGTGGCTGAAGGCAAAGACAGAAAACTGGGCGGGGTCATTGCATAAGGGATCTTGAATACAAGTTTCGTGTATACCGTTGTTATTTGACAGGCAACAGGGATTCATTAGGTGTTCTAAGCAGGAGAGTGATTGACAGTATACGCGCTCTTGAGTCTGCATTCCTAACCATTGTGGCTCTCTCCTACCATGCCAGCTGCGCTGCTCCTTTACTACTCAATGTTGGCACTGCCCAAGGTTGACTCTTAGTTCTTTTTCCCTTTTTCCTATGAATAATTCCTGCTTCCTAATCCACCAATCAGCTCTCTATTAATAACTCAAATCCTTATCATCTGTCTGTATTTTTACTCATTTTCAGTCTATTTTCCTCATGTCATGTATGTCATCACCATTGGAGTGTGTGATGGTTTTGTGATGTGTCAGCTTGGCCAGGCTGAACCACGTTTCCCTGACTTTCCTTTCTAGTGTGTTTCTAGTTAGACTTAGTGAGAGTTAGAGTGTAGAAGGAAGGCAGGGGTGAAGACATGTACCTTCTACCAGCAACTCATTCAAACTATAGTCTGAATTCTCCAGTAAGAGGACATGTAAATAAATCCCCAAATCAGTTGATTTTGAGTTCATCAAAAGGGAGATTATCCTGGGGTGCCTCACTTAATTAGGCATAAGACATTTAGAGGGGGACTAGGCCTTCCCCTAAAATCAGAGACAGCAACAGGCCTGCATGCTCCCCCTTGCCCCTGGACCTTCCCTTTCTTTTGTGGACTTCAAGCATCAGTTGGAGCTCATGGGGTCCTGCCAGCTTGTGATCGTGTCTTCCTGATGCCTGCTCTGCAGACTTCAGGCTTACCTAGCCAGACCTCACAATTCTGTGAGCTAATCTTACACAATAAGTAAATCCATACATATGTTTATGTAATATGCATATGCATGTAAAATATCTATATATATGTATGTATAGATACGTATATAAATGTTAAAATACACAGATGTGATATATCGAGAGAGAGAGAGAGAGAGAGAGAGAGAGAGAGAGAGAGAGAGATCCTACTGGTTCTGTTCCTCTGATTGAACCCTGACTGATACAGAATATTCACTCTCAGTTCAATTATGCAGAATAAACTCATTATCCTTTTCCTCATTCTACACCAAAACGAACTCCCTTTTTCATATAATTCATGATATAATCTTTTCCAGTATTTGAAAAACAAAAAGACACTTCTTTCTCCTCATCGACAGTACCAGTAACCTCTAAGTCCACACAGTTTTCCTTTAAGGTCTTTCTTCTATTCCAAACCAGGCTCTGCTTTTCTCATGCTGTGATGATTTCCCTTCTTCCTAAAGCCTTTCCCTGTCTCAATTCTCATACTATTTTAATGCTGTCTAAGGAAAGACCTTTTTACATCTCACTACATATTGCTCTATTTAAAATGATCATATTATTGCCTACAAGTTAAAATCTTCCATTGTTTTTCAGTGTTTTTAAGAAAGCATTTAAGGCTTACCAAAATATTATCTCATAATTAATATAGTTAGAATAGTAGTCATAATACAGTAAGCACTTCTACGTAAGGTACTCTGAGAAGTGATTTTTACAAATTATTTCTTTAATTCTCACTATAATCCCCTGAGATGGGTACAATTATCCCCAATTTGTAAGTGACAACATTGAGGCAGACAGAGGTTAATTCATTCCCCCAATTTATACATCCGGTAAGTGGTATATGTGGGATTTGAATCTGAGCCATCTGACCCTAGAGCCCACCACTCCCATGATTCCTGATCTGAATTCCACACTCTAAATTGATCTGGACTCTCACTGTTATTGAATATAGTTTTCATTTTCTCACCTGCTTATGTAATTTCTCTCTCAAGGGACATAATTCCTTCCTGCTCTCTCACTATCCAACACCTGGGCTGGATTAAAGTCCTACCTTCATTCAGCCATATCATAAGCCACACACATTTCACTCTCTTCTCATGACCTAGTGCATTTACTGTTGTTTAACTGAGCGAACACCTCGACTCTACACTTAGTCTGTACATTACTTTTATACAGCTAAGAAGCCCCCTCTCCCAAAAATGGGTATTTTATTAGTACAGTTTTGAAGGAAAAAATAAACACACATAAACATGGTTTTCTCTGGAATATGCACAGGAGCGTTTTCAGATATATACCAGATAATTTGGGTTTCACTTATTTCGTTTTTAATGTAAATATTTAAACTTCCTCAAGACAAGGCAAAAGCAGCATTCATTCTTTTAATTCAGTAGTATCTAATCATGTGTGTTCTGACTAATTTGATAGGCCTATGAAAGTGCTGGAGGTAAAAATACAAAAAATCCCTAAGTGTGTCAGACTTATTAGTGGGGTCCTTGCTGAACAATTTCATAGTCTTCACCCTTCAAAAATCGTTTTAATCCAAACAGGTTTGGGGATATATTCGTGACCCCTTTCCAGCTTTTTACATTCCTCTGTGTGTGTGTGTTTTGTCTCACTGAGTTTTCATAAGAATTGTGTAGAAAGGAAAAGGAACACTGTCCTTGTCAGAAAAAGTTGGGATAGATTTATTCTAGCACATCTGTATTTCTCCAGTGCTCAGCATAGAGAAACACAGATGTGCTAGAATAAATCTATCCCAACTTTTTATAAATGTTAGTTGACTGAATATTGCTTCTACTGGTGTTAGGTGACTACAAATGTTGGCTGAATCTTGTTTCTACTGGTTCTTTGTACATTCTTCTATTAAAATATTCTCAAAACACCATTGGTCATTTACACTTCTGTCTTTGAAGGATCATGTGTCTGTCTGTAATCATTTATTTATTTATTTAGACAAGGTCTCACTCTGTCGCCCAGGCTGAAGTGCAGCAGTGCAATCACGGCTCACCGCAGCCTCGTACTCCTGTGCTCAAGCAGTCCTTCCACCTTAGCTTGTCAAGTAGCTGGGACTGCAGGTGTGTGCCATCACACCCAGCTAATTTTTTATTTTCTGTAGAGATGGGGGGTCTTACAATGTTGCCAAGGCTGGTCTCAAACTCTGAGACTCAATACATCTTTCCACCTTGGCCTCCCAAAGTGCTGGGATTATATGCATGAACCACCATGCCTGGCCAGGACCATGTGTGCTAATAAATTTTTTTAGCGTCTCACACACTCCCTCCAAAATGATCCGTAAGTGAATTAAAGGGGAATAAAAAGAACTGTTAAATTTTCTATGAAAGCATAATAATCACTGATTTACAAGGTTAAGAAATGGGGTTTTTCTGTATCTTTTTTATAATACCTCAATTGCAGGCATTCCCTGTACCACACAATGAGAAATGCTCTTTTGATTTGAGTGATGTAAGAGAGATCTGTGTGGTGATGGAACTGTCCTATATCTTGACTCAGGTGGTAGATACAGAAATGCATACATGTGATGGAATCACATAGGACTAAATACATACGCATGATGGAACTGTCCTATATCTTGACTCAGGTGGTAGATACAGAAATGCATAAATGTGATGGAATCACATAGGACTAAATATGTACGCATGATGGAACTGTCCTATATCTTGACTCAGGTGGTAGATACAGAAATGCATACATGTGATGGAATCACATAGGACTAAATATATACGCATGATGAAACTGTCCTATATCTTGACTCAGGTGGTAGATACAGAAATGCATACATGTGATGGAATCACATAGGACTAAATATATACGCATGATGGAACTGTCCTATATCTTGACTCAGGTGGTAGATACAGAAATGCATACATGTGATGGAATCACATAGGACTAAATATGTACGCAAACGAGCATGAGTATAGTAAACCGGGGAAGTCCAAATAGATAAGATCAATGGGCTGTGTCAATGACAACATCCTGGTTGATATTTAATTGTGATTTTACACAGAAAACTTTTGCAAGAAAAGAAAACTAGGTTTTCCACAGAAATCCAGGTAACAGGAATGTGAAAAATCTTTGTATTATTTTTTACAATTGCTTGTGAATCTACAATTATCTCAAAATAAAACCTTCAAAACAAAGTGACAATTTCTTTACTTAGAAGACGTTCCATAATGCCTTGGGATTGTAAGACAATTCGCACTAAGGGTGGTTGACAAATGACAATGTTAACCCTTCAAAATCTCTTTTAGATATATAACTTTAAAAACTGCCCAAAACCCAAAGTGACACAGAGAAAAAGATACGCTAAAATGGCCCTTGGCTGGAATTTGCCTTGGAGCTACTTTCTGCTTCCTCTCTCCTATATTCGCCACAGTGGCATTGTTGTATGCCATGAGGAAAATCAGATAGCAGGGCAAACGCATTTCTGCATTCACTTTCTATAAGGCTAGGAAGATATTACTGACGTTTCCCTTTGCCTTTTGTCAGTGAATAAGAAATATGTTTTCAAATCAGATGCTAAAATTCCAGGAGAACGTTTGATTCATGGTGGTGTTGGTTCATTTCCCAGTTTTCTAATAATAATACAATAGTAACAGTACTAATTGTTGTTTGTGTGGTTAATGTTGTGACTGTACTAGGGGCTTTCCAACAGTCCAGAACCCAGGCAAAGCATTAGCTCTTCAAATAAACTATTTTCCTGTGAATTGTCTTCATTGCCATTGAAATGCTACTGCAGCCCCTCTAAACTGGGAATGGCTATCACAGGAGCAGCCCCAGGAGGGTAAGATCAGGAGCATGCAGATGTGGCTGCTGCGCTGCTCTCCTGGCAGTGATAAGGGCACAGCTGTGGGAAAGCCAGAGCATCTGCTGTGAGTCACCAAGTGCAAACAGGATGATAACAGAGTTAGAATCAGAAAAAAACATCCCTTCTGAGACACAGAAGGCAGCGCACCACAGAACACTGGCTCCTTTCTGCAGAAAAAGGAAGCGAAGCTATGTTCCTTCGGCAAGGTTGGCCTGTGCTTATGTGTCTATTTCCTTCTGTCAGGTCTAGCTGGGCCCTATCAAAGTAGAGGCCCCTTTCTCTGAATTTGAGTTGACTTGCAGATAGGCTGGATGCCACTTACAGCATCTGTGGGGACTCCAGAAAGAGACTCTCTTCCTTTCCCTATAGCACTCCATATATGGCTGTGGCATCCAGTCTTAAAGGACTGTGGTTAAGAGCAGATGCTGGGTTTCCTGGAATGGACACTGGTCATCATTACTCATGAATCAAGCCTTTCTCTCTTAAGGGTGCTATTCTTTCCTATATATAGATTGTTTAACTGGGGCTACGTTTATCCCCTAGGGAAGGAGAGCTGCATAGGGAGCTCTAAGGATTTTTCCTGAATTGAACCCTAACTTATTAAGCTTTGGAACAAGCAATCTATTTTGCATGACTGAATTTTATTAAATTTATACATATTTACATACCTACACACACACACACACACGTATGTATATGTTTTCATATATATCTCCATACATTTTAATCCTATTTTTTTTCTTCCCCACTACACTCCTAACAAACATTTTTCTCCTTTTTTCGACTTAATTCAATGACATATCCCACTGGCTTCTCTTTATCTCCCTTCTGTATCATTCACAAGTGTTTATCCTCTGGCTTATATATTTCTACATTCAAACTTCTTACTAAAAAATCATATAATACTTTGAGTCACATTTGCTTGCACACCTTCACTCTCACCCAACTTTCTTTCTTTCTCTCTCTCTCTCTCTCTCTCTCTATTTCTCTCTCAATCACATGTACTCATTAGATTCAAGTCTGCTCTTGGTTTCTTGGCCTGGCCTTTATAGTCTTCAGCTAGTGTAGCCACTGATTTTTTGCTACCAATAGCCACAGACATAAAACAAAAGTGGGCTGGAGCAAGGTGGAACTAGACAGTCATGGGGCAAGTTGGCAGAACACCAAGGGGAAAGATGGCTCTAAAACCCCTTCAGCTGGGGCAGAGAAGTGCTGGGGCAGCAGGAGAGAGTGGGAAAGCCTGTCTAAGCTCAGCAGCCTGACCTGACAATCAGAACACTGAAAGCCACCATCAAGGTATGGGTAGCGTGGAAATGGAGGTGCAAGGAGGTATCGAAGTTGAAAGGAAGCTGAAGAAAAGTTAGAAATGATCATGAATTGATTACCTATTACCAAGTAGACACTGGGATTTTCAGATATTTATTGTTTGCTTTTTACAGCAAACATCTGAAGGAGATGACTGTTATTTTGCAGATGAGTTTCCAAGAGTATAATAATTAGCCAGCTCTGTACAGGGGAAGTAGAGGATCTGGGCACTCTGCTTGGAGAAATGAATATACCTGTGTTCGTTTGGGATACTCTTGCTCCCACTCACATGTTATCAGGGTGGCGATGGTGAGAAAAGAGATGGGCTACGTGTTGGCATTCGGAAGCGATGTTCAGCTTCAGGAGCAGCTGCACAGGCCTCTGAGCAGCTTGGAAACCCAGAGGCAGAGCAAAAACCCCTACTTCTTAGACAAGGATTGCTCATTTTTGCTCCTGCCTTTCGCATACCTACTTCCCAAAGAGCAAAGCAGTGCTTTAAAAAAAACAAACAAACGAAAACAAAAGACTTAGAGACAAGGCTTTAGTCCATGCTTAGTTCTGACTTTTACAGGTTGCCATGACTCAGCAGTTGATATTGGGCTGTGTGGAGTGACTCTAAGACTGTGATATGAAGGAAAGAGCGGGTTGATGACTATGTTCCTGTGGTAAAGAAGATACAAACACGGCAATGAAGCTATCAAAACTATCAAAACTCCAGCTCAATCAATAGAAACTTAAAATTTGCCCAGATGATGTCAAGTAATTGACTCAAATTGTTAGAGACTTAATCTACCGATGAAAACCATTTTTCTTGTATCAAAAATAACAGCACAGATGGGATGTGGTGGCCTATGCCTGTAATTCCAGCTCTTTGGGAGGCTGAGGTGGGAAGAGCACCTGAGCCCAGGAGTTCAAGACCAACCTGGGAAACAAAGCAAGACCCCCATCTCTACAAAGAAGATTAGCTGGCATAATGGCATGTACTTGTGTCCTAGCTACTTGGGAAGCTGAGGCAGGAGAATTGCTAAAACCCAGGAATTCAAGGATGTAGTGAGCTATGATGGCACCATTGCACTCCAGCTTGGGGAACAGAATGAGACCTTGTCTCTAAACAAACAAACAAAATCTCCATCAATAAGAAGTGATACAGTTTGAATATGTGTCCCCACCCAAGTCTCATGGAATTTTAACTCCCAGTGTTGAAACTGGGACCTGAAGGGAGATGACCTGAAGGGAGGGAAAGTTCCTCATGGTTGAACACCATCCCCCTTGGTACTGTTGCAGTGATAGTGAGTTCACCCCCTCCTTCCTCCTGCTCTGTCAGCCATATAAGACGTGCCTGTTCCCCTTCACTTTCCACCATGATTGTAAGTTTCCTGAGGCCTCCTCAGAAGCAGAAGCTACTATGCTTCCTGTAGAGCCTGTGGAATGGTGAGCCAGTTAGATCTCTTTTTATTATAAGTCACCCAGCTTCAGGTATTTTTTTACAGCAATGCAAGAATGAACTAACACAAAAAGCCTCTCTCTCTCTCTCTCTCTCTGTGTGTGTGTGTGTGTGTGTGTGTTAAAGCCCACTTTGGGGTGAATGTACCAGCCTTAAGTTCAAAATGTTAAGAGAAGACTGTCCATTACAAGACATCCTGGACTTTGAACTGGATGCAGCACCTGGATAGAGCTTTGTGATGTCTCCCTCAGAGCAAGAATGAGTGTGCTTTATGTATGGGAAGAGTTGGTGTTTGGTGAATGAGAAGAACAGTCCATGTAAGAAACTGCATTGTGTCCACCAAAATGGTCCTTTCCTTTGAGGGCCCACAGGTAGGCTACAAATGAATTCTAATTAATGAACTGTGACCATCAAGCACTTTCCCGTCCAAGCATGAAAAAGATGAATGCTGTAACCCTGGAGGTCATGTGTTAAAGTAGGACAGGTCACAAGATGGAAAGAGCCAAGGTCACGAATCACCACTTGGAAAAGAGCCTTTCATCAATTAAAAACTCTTGTTTTTGATTTCACTTGAGTGAAATATTAACTTCTATTATATTTGAGCCATTTTTTTATTGGCTACATCTGTATGTTTTATGTTAGATAGATAAATAGAGAAACTAAGCTCTCAAGTATGATATGAGTACTGGAAATTAGAAGTGTACAGAAGGCAGACTATCAATGACCTATCTAACCAGTTTTATGAATTTCTATTCTCATCCATGTAAGTGATCCTACCACATCTGGGATCTAGCTCAGGAAATTGATACTGAAAGCTTTGGAGCATTTATTGCTGCTTCTATATTCCTGTGCTTACAGATACTGTCCTGATTTGAACACATGGAAATAAAAAAAAATGTGATCTAAAGTCCTCTAGGATGCATAGCTCGCCCTCCTTAGGAAATCACAGCTCTTGGAGGCCATAGCCAATTCTCTTGGCAGCTATGATAGGCTGTGTTCCTGGGTCACATATGTCGGAGAGATGCTGTCCCCAGTAGGCCTCAGATTAAAAAAACAAATGCAAATTTGTTCTGCATTTTAATAAGATGCTCCTCTCTTCCATGGCTTTTTCAAATTGAGGCCTCCTGGGAAGGAAATCTGCAAAGAACCTACTTCTGCTTAGACTAGACTAGAGCTATCCAGAACAAACGCAAAGCGAGCCACATATGCAGTCTCAAATTTCATAATAGTAACGTGTGAAAAGTGAATAGATGAAATTAATTTTAATAGTATATTACACTTAACCCAATGCATCCAAAATATTATCATTTCTACATGTAATCAATATATATTAATGAGACATTTTTATCTTTTTTTTCATACTAAGCCTTTGAAATCCGGAGTGTGTATTACCCTAAAGCACATCTCAATTCAAAACAATCACATTTCTAGCATTTCTAGTGCTCAATAGATACATGTGTTATGTGGCTACTGTTTTGGATGGCACAGGCCTAGATGTCAGCTCTTTCCTGGGGTCACTAGCACATTCCTCTAGATTACTGCTGCCCAGAGTTCATGAATTTTTTTTTAAATGGCATCTGCTGCTCTAAGAGGAATGATCTTAATCAAAACACATGTTGTAAGCTAAAAAGAAATAAAATTTCCTCTAGGTACTTAAATTTTTCTCTAGAGATTCTCACACTCTGGGTCATTGGAATGAAACAACCAAAATTAGAGTTAGCCATCTTCACTATCTTCACCATCAAATTCTCAAGCTATTTCTTTCTTCAAATTTTCATTTGAATTAGAAAAGATCTTTCTCTCTCTCTCTCCCTCTCCTTCCCTCCCTCCCTCCCTCCTTCTGGGAAATGTTTGGAGTGTGTGTGTGTGTGTGTGTGTCTGTGTGTGTTTGTGTGTGTGTGACTTTTCTAGGCATTTCTAATGCAATTTCTGCAAGGAAACTAGAAACACAGTATGGTTAGACCGTATTTGATACCAAATATTCTAGCTATGCCCACCTAACTGCTATGTGGCTTTGGGCAACTTTTCTGAGTCTCTGTTTTTTCAGCTCTAACCTGGGGAAGATGACATAATTTTATAAGAATTTGGTAAGAAATGACATATGAAGTGCCCATGATGGGCCTGGTACAGTGCATGTCACAGATCATAAAGGATTTTGTATGATAACAAAGAAGTTTCAATTTTATCTTGTAGGCAACAGGAAGCCAGTGAAGACTTAAAAATGAAAGATGATTTGATCATATTTTCCATTTATAAGGAATTTCTTGCTGGGAAGAACACGGAATTTTTTTTTTTTTTTCTGGTAAAACTTTGTCCCAGAAAAAAAAAAGTGTTTGCTTCCAAATCTCTCAAATCTTTTCTTTGAGTGGAGAAGGAAAGAATCTTGGTTAAGCTTTAAATTGGATTTTTCTGTATACCCAGAGGTATCTTTGAATAGATTTAACATCCCATTAAACACTTCTACCTCTTGCATTTAGGAATTTGAACTTGCTGTAGGAAGATACACACAATAATATTACAGGTATGATTTAGAGAATAATTTATTACTATCTCAGTGAGTTTTAATATATCATTCTAAGCCTCTTTAATGAGACAAATAACCCAAGACGATATGGTTCTAGACTAGATGATTCCAATTCCCTGTCATCTTGCTCCCATAGTCTCTCTGGGAATCACTGGAGATTAAATTGAAAGATAATTGAAAAAATCAAAATTGATAACTGAAAGACAGCAACTGAACAGATTCATTTTTAGAACATTGTGTAAAAGTGTTAGCTGAAACTTTCACTTGTATTTCAGCAAAAATCACAATAATTAAGCATGTTTCCTCATTTGGGGGGGCCTATTTTTTTTAACATCTTAACCTCAGAGAAACTACCATCTTCAATGGCAAAGTCATAAAGCACTGGGGGAATCTGACTCTGGCTCTACTCTACAATGTTTTTCCCATGCCTAAAACTGAGAACATACAAAATCTACTCAATTTATTCACCTTTATAGGCACAAAAGATATGTGAATCTAGGTGGGAACATAAAGTATAATAACGTCACTCAATTTGACTATAGCCAGCAAGACAGCCCTCATGCATCAAACATTTATAGATGCATTAAGAACTTGCTGCATGATAAATATGAGCATACAAAGTATAGCATTTATAACTTGTGTGCTTAAACCAATTCAGTAAATGTAACTGGATCTTAGAAAACATTATTCAAATCTGCAACGTCCGTCCATAGAAAACCAATGAACCCCAGCCAAGAAGGATGAGGGCCAAGAGGGCAAGAGTAATTTTAACCATGCAAGTTAAGATTAAGTATGCAAAAGAAATGTGAAAGTCTAAAGTATTATTTAAATTCGAGGAGTTTTTATTAAATAACTCCTTTAATGACAGTAACTTGCAATGAACGCTTTCCTTTGGGAGAAGATATGAATAACCTGACCTTTCACATAGTAAACTTTAGCAGAATCTGAGAGTTGGCTAGATCTGAGAAGCCATAGCCCATCATAAAATTCTACCACTTGTCTTATAATAATAAAGACTTTTCATCTGTTCTTTATAGTCAAGAGGTCAGGTGTGTGTGTGTGTGTGTGTGTGTATTTAAAGCCTCAAAACTCAAACTCTTTAAGCGAGTGAACTCATCTACTGCAGTCTATCCTTCAAATATAACTTGATATTTTTCCAGGAACAGAACTTTTTGTGTATTAAAAGAGATAGTTTACAGAAAACAATGATTTTATTTGCCGACATTGTGTATAAGGAATTTGTTTTTTATGACCAGTGAAGGCTTACACAATGTATTAATTTCAGAAAATCCTATTTCCTGAAAATAGGATTTCTGGTGGAGTCATCATGCTGTCTTGACTCCCAAAAGTTCTTCCCAATGTGTATATAATTCATATTCATGCAAACCAATCCCAAGTCTCCTTGCATAGGGTATAAAATAAATTACTCTGGATCTAAAATAATTTGGGTTTATTCAAAACGGAAATTATTTTTAAAAATCTTTGTATAATGATGCCTATTGCTGATAATCCATTAAAACTCTCTAATTTTCTATGTACAAGATGCTATTCTTAACACCAAAAACTTCACACCACATATGTCACATGTTAGATGAATGAGATATTAATTACATATTTAATAATTATTCATATATAACATAACTACCATTATATGTATGTATGTACATATGTATATATATGTTTTCCAAGCCATTTTATCCTAGCTAAGGGATAAAAACAGAAACAATAGTTATAGACAAGTATTTCCATGCTCCTGACCCCTGTACAGTTTTGTGGGAATGTCAAACCCCTCTCAAACTTCTCCCAGACTGTTGTAGGAGCCCTAAAGGGTGCCTAGCATATGTGCTTTGTGCACTCAGCATCTGGGCTGCCATGTGATGTCTCTTCTCCTCTCCAGATCCAAGCCACAGAGCTAGAGTTTTTTTATCTCCATCTGTGCCCAAGGCCTCAACAGAGGCTGCAGTGCTCAATGTTGGGGAAGAAACGCCTAGATTCTTGCATTCATGTTACCAAAACCTGGAACTCTCAATATCCTAAGGAGATTTCAGCAAAACAACTCTTTTTGGTTTTAGAGTGCTCTTATTTTTTTAAACCAAGTTTATTCTAAGCAAAATTACATTGTTCAGGATTATCCACAGTTCTTGCCATGAAATTGGTATCTCTTAGTTCCCTCTTCTCATAGAGCAAGTTTTCTCCAGAGGGAATTCTTGGTCACTAAAGCAAACAGAAGCTGAAGAGCTTATGCCATTAGTCTCTAGGGAGGCCTGATTTCTAGGGAAAGCACAGCTCAGGCTCAAGTTTGGGCCTCATTAACAATACAATTCTACCTGCCTTCAAAGCCCATATAGTCTAGGTGTGACAGACACATAGGCTGACCATTTATTCCAATGTACTGTGCTGAGTGATGTAGTAGAAGAATATTTTAAGAAACACTTAGCCAAATTTGAAAATTCTCATTGGACTTGGGAGATATGATGCCCAATTTAAGGGCTGAACATAAACACATTATATATTTTTTCTATGTTCAATGATACCAAATTCTCTCCTCCCAATGAAGATAAATTAGAGAAACATGAGAAATTAAAATAGAGCCACTTGGCTCTATTTCTGGAAATGGGAGGCATAGAATGGCCTGAGAAAGGCTCACTTTAGGACAAACTTCTAGCTGCTGCTATGCAGACAATGACCTTAACCCATTGATGAATAATCCAGACTTAAGTGAAACACAGAGACCTCGCTGGGCCCTGGAACACTGTGTTGAAACTGATGCTCACACATACGTGTGGAGCTTGGTTAGCAGGGCCCCTGTGGGCGAAGGGCAAGGAGAAGCAACAGGAATGCCACATAGTTTCTCACCCTACCTAATTTCTGAATAAACCTCAAGCCACATATTTCCTACTAGATATATTAGCCAAGTTTGTCTCTACTCCTGATGCTTCCCCAAGAACCAAGTCAACAGTTGACTCAACAGTTAGCAATGAACTCACACCCCAAGTGGTTTTATTTTTTAAACTTGGGAATCCTTTGTCACTTTCTAAACTGTAAAAGAAATACATGGTCTTTTGGTTGATTCCAGGTCTTTGCTATTGTAAACAGTGCTGCAATGAACATTCGTGTACATGTGTCCTTATAGTAGAACAATTTATAGTCTTTTGGATATATACCCAGTAATGGTGCTGGGTCAAATGGAATTTCTATTTCTAAGGCCTTGAGGAATCGCCACACTGTCTTCCACAATGGTTGAACATATACACCATGGAATATTATGCAGCAATCAGAAATGATGAGTTTGTGTCGTTTGTAGGGACATGGATGAATCTGGAGAACGTCATCCTCAGCAAACTGACACAAGAACAGAAAATGAAACACCGCATATTCTCACTCATAGGCGGGTGATGAAAAATGAGAACACATGGACACAGAAAGGGGAGTACTAAACACTGGGGTCTATTGGGGGGAAAAGGGGAGGGCCAGTGGGAGGGGGAGGTGGGGAGGGATAGCCTGGGGAGAAATGCCAAATGTGGGTGAAGGGGAGAAGGAAAGAAAAGCACACTGCCATGTGTGTTCCTATGCAACTGTCTTGCATGCTCTGCTCATGTACCCCAAAACCTAAAATCCAATAAAAAATTTAAAAAAAAAAAGAAATACATGGTCTAAATGAGATCATTACTTATGTTTTTCTTGAGCAGATATTTATTTTAAAGTTTACCTAATTAAAAATATAATGACACATGCACACATATGTTTACTGTGGCACTGTTCACAATAGCAAAGACTTGGAACCAACCCATATGTCCATCAGTGATAGACTGGATAAAGAAAATGTGGCACATATACACGATGGCATACTATGCAGCCATAAAAAAGGATGAGTTCATGCTTTGGAGGGACATGGATGAAACTGGAAACCATCATTCTCAGCAAACTGACTCAATAACAGAAAACCAAACACTGTATGTTCTCACTTATAAGTGGGTGTTGAACCATGAGAATGCATGGACACAGGGAGGGGAACTTCACACACAAGGGCTTGGGGGGTGGGGGGCTAGGGGAGGAAGAGCAGGGGGTGGGGACATTGGGGAGGGACAGCATTAGAAGAAATACCTAATGTAGATGACGGGGTGATGGATGCAGCAAACCACCACCATGGCATGTGTATACCTATATAACAAACCTGCACAATCTGCACATGTACCCAGAACTTAAAGTATAATAAACCAATTTTTAAAAACTTTTAAAAAAAATGTACATATATATAAAACATAATATGACCCATTGAAATGTAGCTAATTTAATTTTTATCATAAAACCATTTACTTTCATATTTTTCCATGGCAATTCTAAAGTGAGTCTTCTCAAATATTTTGCCTTCCAGAAGGGTTAGACTGAGTATCAGTTGCCAACACACAGGGCTGAGGAGGAGCGCTCTACTAAAGTGTGGAACACAGCCTCAGCATAGGCATTAAGACATGGCACTATCTCCAAAACTCCATATGAAACTCTTTGTGGAGGAGACTCTTCAGAAGCAAAACTATGAATCCTCAAAGCAGAAAAGGAGGCATCTCTGACTCCTCTGTACAGCCCCAAACCAAGCTTTGCCCAGTTTCCATTAAGGTTCTGGTTGTTTTTTTAACCCTTTTTCAATCACATGAACACAAACAGATAGACATGCACATTTACACTCAAAAAGAGCCTGGCAGAGCAGTGAGCAGAGTCTGGTCTCTGCTTTTCTGTTAGAAAAAGGTGTATAGACATGAAGCTTCCTTGAAAAATTAAAAATAGAACTATGATTTGATCTAGCAACCCCACTGCTGGATATATATCCAAAAGAATTAAAATCAAGATCTCAAAGAGATGTTAGCACTCCCATGTTCACTGCAGCATTATTCACGATAGCCAAGATATGGAAACAACCTAAGGGTCTTCGATCAGTGAGTATATAAAGAAAATGTGGTATATACGGTAGAACATTCTTCAGCCTTAAAAAGAAGTAAATCCTGCAATTTTTGACAACATGGATGAACTTTGAGGACATCATGCTAAGTGAAATAAGCCTCACACAGAAAGACAAATATTGCATGATCTCATTGATAGGTGGGATCTAAAAAAGTTGAACCCAGAAGGAGAGAGTAGGACAGTGGTTGCTGGGGCTAGGGGTTGGGGGAAAAGGAGGAATGTTGGTCCAAAAGTATAAACCTTCAATTATAAGATGAGTAAGGTCTGGGGAGCTAACGTGCAGCATGGTAACTATAAGACTCTATTGTTCATAAGTTCATAAGACTATTGCACACTTAAAATTTGCTAAGAGAGTAGACTTTACTTACTGTTTTGCACCACAAAAAATTATATCATGTGATAAATGTGCTAATTAACTTGATTGTGGTAATCATTTTACAAGGCATACATATACCAAATAATCATATTGTACTCCTTAAATATATGCAATTTTTGTCAATTATACATCAATAAAGCTGGAGTAGGAGAAGGGGTGGGGAAGAAAAGAAGCAGGCAGAAAAAACTCAGCTTAAGAAACGACACATAGAGAAATCACTGCGTCAGCTGCCTTTGCCTCCTGGAAGTATTTTCATTGCCCAGAAGAAGGTCCAGGGAAATAAGAAATAAGAAGGGCCCCGTAAATGCTCTCTTTCTTTCTTCCTTTTTTTTTTTCTCCAAGATCATCACTCTCAATGTTGCAAACCAAAGTATGGTTTGAGGTGAACTGCCCATCTGTTACTCACCTCCTGTTAGCTGTCACCCAGCTCACGGGTTGGAAAGAACACTAGGGCATTGGGTCTAAATTGGCCAAGGGGTAGGAAACATGGAGCAGTCATAAATGGAAAGTGTTCAGGCTCAAAACAAGTTGCTAGGGGGAACCATACAGGAATCTGTGTGAGGCAGCTTGAAAATGTTTACACAAAATGCAGCAAAAGTGGGAGAGAAGAAAGCCAAATAAATCCATGCCCACAGATGTCCTCACATTTGAAGAGGGATTTTAGCAATTAAAAGTTTAGCAAGTGTTTGGGAGCCAGGAGTGGGAAGTTCTGGAGTCCCAATTAGAAGACAGATAAAAAGTACTTCCAATCTGGAGACTGAAAAATCAGAAATTAAAAAAAAAAAGGTGGTGGAGTAATTTCAGAAAAGAGATTTTAAGGTTATTTCTAATAGGAGCCAATTAAAACAAAGCATAACAAAAACAAATTGTTCAAGACCCTTTGGCTTTGTTGGTTTTTTAAAACGCTATCTCTGCAATGAAAGAGTAGGTCTTTTGCTTTCTTGATTTTTTTTCCCCAAGTAAAGTAACAAATATATATATTAGAGAAATACATGAAAGAGAAAGTATTTGGAGAATGTTTTTCAAAACAGGACAAAGGAATAGAAAACTCTCTCAAGTTGTTCTCAGGAAATGTTACCTTAGTATTTGCTATTTTAGTTATTTTAATCAACTGACACCTTTTTTAAAGTTCTGACTTTGGATAATTATTATAATGAGTACAAATTTGAGTGGTTACTATAACTGTCAAAAGAGATATAGAGTAGGTACTATTCTGGTCCTATTTCACACGGAGGAAACTAGGGTAATAACGTTTTCGGAGGGTCACACATGTAGCGAAACAGCAGCTGGAGCTTGAACAGTAGCTGGAGTCTTTCTCAGAGCAAAGTGATACAATTAACCATGAGTGTAAATTTTCAAACCCCATACATCTTAGTTTCATGTGAGCTGTCCTTAATTCTCCCTAGCCACAGTATATTTGAATCTGGGAGAATACAATGATAAAGTTTTCACTGAAACTGCAAAACCATGATCCTACAGGAGACAACATTCTAAAGGTTCAGGGCCTTAGCTGCTAAGAGGGATGGGCACTGAGCGGTAGGCAGGGCACTATGTCAGCCATGTAAAGGCCATTCTCTTGCCTGACACACTTTGTTCTCTTTGACATTATCTGCAACCTCCATTCCAGGGCCTGACACAGTGCAGGCCACTGATAGATGCCAAATACATGGTTTGTATTCAGTAGACATTTTTGAACTAAAAATAACACCTTCCATCCATTTGTGCTCAGGTGTCACTTGAGCGCCATGCAGCTGCCTGCACTACCACGCCAGCCATGCCTGTCTCCAGCCAGCCTGACTCCTTCCTTGTTGTCCCTTTGCTAGTTCTGACTTCCCTCATGAACTTTAACTAAGGATTACATCAAATGTGCATAAGCCAAATGCTCTGGAAAATGGAAATTTCTATACATGTATAAAGCATGATTGTTATAATCATACATGTTTTGCCATCCCAGGCAGTAATGCATGTGAGTTTCTTTGCATTTAACATGCGCTGAGGTTGTACTGTGGGCCAAACAAATAATATTTAATTTAATCTCACAATAACCTTTGCAAGTGGCTGTTAACGTTGTTCTGCTTTTACCAGTGAGGAATCTGAGGAGCAGAGAGCTTGTCTATATTGAGCCAACACTCACAGTGAGGGATTGGCTCGCCTAAAATTCAGTCATCTCTGGCTGACCTTGAAGCTCCTGCTCTGAACCATTTTTTAAAATAGTCTCTACATATTCGTTTACTATTTCTGCTATAATGAATTACCACAAACTTGGTGGCTTAAAAACAACACAAATTGATTATCTTACAGTTGTGGAAGTGAGAAGCATGAAAGGAGTCTTATGAAACTAAAATATGAATTTGTTCATTCTGGAGGCTCTATGGGAAACTCTGTCCCTTGTCTTCTCTACTTTCTAGAAGCCACTCACATTCTGGACTCTTGGTCACATCACCCTAACTTCTACTTTGGTTGCTGAATCTTCTCTTTCTCTGACCCTCCTGCCTCCCGTCTATGGAGATCCTTGTGATTTCTTTGGGATAAATAATGTAGCATAATCTTCCTATCTCGACATCCTTATTTAATCACACTTGCAAAGTTTCTTTTGTCATATAAAATAACATATTCACAGGTTCTGGGAATTAGCAGGTGGACACCTTTGGGGGACCAGTATTGAATCACACACTAAAAAATGCCTTATTTTTTGTGGGGGGCCTGGTGAGAGGATCATTTCAACATATAGGTGTGTCTGTGTTTCCTTCACTACTATAATTTCTGCTCACTGAGAAAAGAGACTGTCATCTCACAGCTGGCTATAGTCCTCTGCCAGGGCCCGCTGCCTGCATGCTATCATCTGCAGGGGTGTGAATTCAAGAGATCTCTCCCTTAGCTCTGACCTCTCGACCCCCAACGGCTTCATAGAAAAAGAAAATTCCCCCCAACCATTTTGGAGGAAAAGCTTATTATTCCATCATCAGAGGTGAAGCTAAAAATATAAATAGTATTAGAAGCTATAACACTGACCTTAGAATTAGACAAATTAGCAAAAATATCAAACCAGTTCTGATGGTGAAAGAAAAGAGCCCTGGGTAACTGAAGAGGCCAAAGAAAGGAGTAGGGAACATAGAAAAATGACATTGAGAATTGGGACACTCAGTAAAATTTTCTTTCTTCACAATTATGCCAAAGTTCAGACCTACTGAAAATAAAATTCTGGTTATCATTAGTATTGTTCACTGATATTTTCAGTTCCTTTTCTTTCTGGCACATGATAAAATTGCTATTTCCAAATCCTTGCAGTTATATGTGGCTAAGGGACATCTAAGACAGGCAGAGGTACAACAGAAGTGAAGTGACATGTGTCACATCCAGGTGGAAGCGTTGGAGAGCAGGTGCCACATTCCCAGACACTTCCAGAGTAACTGCCAATACCTGACACCATGGGGCCTCCACGAGCCTGTGCACCTGAGATTAGGATGTGAGGAAGGGCCTCCAGTTGGCCCGTGAGGGTCATAAAGCCTCAGTAAGGAATAAGCTTTTGTTGTTAATAACCACTCGTATATGAGGGTTTACTATATTGCAGCTAATAGAGTCCCTCCTGCCTGATATAAAAATCTAGTTCTTTTCTGGACACAGTGACTGTTGGAGGAGAACAATCAGAAAAGGGAGGGGTGGTTGGATATCATTTATTGGCAACAGATTTTTTTTTCAAACTTCCTCTAAAAACACTGCATTAAATGAAATGGAGCACTCTTCTGGAAAACTGAAAATATAACATAACAAGGATATACAAGTGCTTCATAAATTGTGAATCACTTTTCAAACACTAGCTAAAACAATATTTATTTATCATCCACAACTGCAGCCAAGATTACATGTTTTCTCATTTTGTAAGTCTATAATATCTACCTAGCTCTCACTAAAGAAATAACTCAATCACACTATATGTGGACAACTCACAAGATCAGAGATAACTCTTCTAATTTGTGTGTCAAAACAAATATCCACAAGGGAGACTAAGGCCATTTCATAGACTATATACAATTTAAGATGAATGCTTCTTTGCTGTTTTTGTGGGGGAAGGGGACACAGGATCTTGCTCTGTCATCCAGGCTGGAGTGCAGTGGCACAATCACAACTCACTGTAGCTTCCACCACAATGGCTCGACTGATCCTCTCACCTTAACCTTTTTGGTAGGTGGTTCTATAGGCACATGCTACCATGCCTGGCTAATTTTTTTACTTTTTGTAGTGACAGGGGTCTCACTATGTTGCCCAGGCTGATCTCAAACTTCTAAGCTCAAGTGATCTTCTTGCCTTGGCCTCCAAAAGCGTTGGGATTACAGGTGTGATTACAGGTGTGAGCCACTGCCTCTGGCCTTGCTATTCTTTTTATTGTTCACAACCCCTAGAAATATTATAGGAGATCCAAGCACTCTTCTCCCATTTTCGTGGATACAGAGAGTGGAGAACAGAGCAAGATAAGTGGCTTGTTTGGGACTAGACAAGGCTGTCACGAGGTGACTCACCACCTCAGCCCTTTGCTCTTCTTGGCACCTGGACCAGCAAAAGCACACATATTCTGTAATTGTTTTGTTCCTGCCAAACCTGTTACAAGGAGTAAACTTGGAGCTCCCAGAAGTTTAGCAACACACTATCATCCTGGAATATGACATTATTAAACCCTCCTAATCCCCATGCCTACAAAATTAAGAAATCCAGAGCATGTTTTCTAAATGGAAATGGAAGTGTATACAAGCTTAATCATAATAAGTTAATTTTTAAGCCCTTAAAATTAGAGAAAGGACAAACAAGGACAATATAAACTCTTCTTTTTACAGCTTCCGGGTAAAGCTCGTTCCGAGCAGCTAGCACAGGTTAGAAAGCATAGCTACATCAGATTAAGGAACTCACAGCTCTCACCTACAGTTACTGGCAAACAAAGTCTGGACTTCGTCTCTAGGGGCAGGGGTTGGAACTTGATCTCTTAGCTTCTGGTCAGTTCTATTGCTACCAAACAAGGAAGAAGCAAGATTCCCTTCTCTGGATTGCCTTTGGGATTGACTTTCTGTTCATCCTATGTAGAATTTTCTCTATTAAGGAGTCTTCAGGGCTCCAGGCACCCTGAGAGCTATTTCTCACTCCAGAGCCCCTCTACTGGAGGGCACAAACTGTGGGCCATGTACAAGGTACAGCCACACCCCAGGGTGCTGTCAGAGTCCCACACTCACAAGCTTAAAATGGTCACCCACTTGATTTCACCTCAGGTCATTGTTACTTTCTTTTAGCCACCTATCCTTTAGGAGAAAAGTTCCCTTCCTGATTTCTGACCAATCTCTGCTTGACAAGGTCAGCTTCCACAGTGTCGCCACCTTCTTCCTTTCCTGACCCAAGTTACCCTTCCCTGACTTTACTTTTCTCAGATGGCTTCTTGAAACAGTTTTATGTGGCACTGTTACATTCCCTCAGGTGACACGAGGGGTGCACTTCAAGTAAATGTCCACAATGACAAAGCAACTGACTGTGTTTCTATAACTAATTCCAGCCAAAATGTTCTCCCTAAAATAAGTATAATTAGAAAAGAAATTATACAAACATGTAACACTATTTTCCTGGGATGGACTGATGATTGCTGGAAATATTTTATTAACTTACACCATCCTTTATTCCCGAAAGAATTAAGGGAAGCATTTTTCCATGGCTTTTTTGGAGTGTAAGGTAACATGCACTGCTGGGATCTGTGAAAAGAATGGGTAGCTCTTGCTTAGTAAGGCTTCCATTCTTGTATTAAGAAATAGCAAAGGGTTAATAGTTAAAGTCATAATTCTATTGAAACCTTGTGTAACTAACCTTACCCTAGAAAAATGATCTGTATTTTAACTTAGATGGGGAATTTTCACATGTAAACTTTCTCTAGGTAAGAAAAAGAAAAGGAAGATTCCAGAAAGACTCAGAAAAGAGACGGTAACCACTGAAGAAAGTACATCCTGATGAGGATTGTATGGGGTCCTGGATCATCAAAACTGTCTGAATTTTTATTGCTTTCCCCCCCTCCCATTATGATTTGAAAAGGCTTGTTGGGATGTCCTCTACCATATTAGATAAAATAATGTCCTTTAGCTGGACTATTCAAGTTCAGAGAGGCGAGGAATTCAGGTGTGTGACCTTCAATGGTTTAATAAATAGAGAACAACGAACAGTGCCTGAGTTTACAGATCATTGAGATGAGTTTTAATTACCCTTTTGGGGAAATGCAAGCCAAAGCATCCAACAAAACTACAACCTACTGGCTCTCTTGAGTTTAGAACATGAAAGTCTCATTTCCAGAGCTCTCTCAGTCAT
The DNA here is from genome assembly GCF_049354715.1 of Callithrix jacchus. NCBI lineage: Eukaryota > Metazoa > Chordata > Mammalia > Primates > Cebidae > Callithrix > Callithrix jacchus. The sequence goes on along the minus strand of NC_133509.1, from coordinate 47,519,371 downwards.
CCCTTGTATCAGACACAGTGTGTGAATTCCCAAGATCAATCTGCCATGCATTTCTCCCAAACTCTTAAGTTAAACAGTATCAGCAAGGAAAGAGGTCAGCTCACTCTAGCGAGGAAGCAGTTTTCAGAGAACTGTCAAGACCCTTGTCAGCACTAGGAAGGACTTGGGAGTTCCTATGACTGCCTCTTTACTCTTTCCCACATGCGATCCATGACTCGAGATGAAGTAAGTCCTGCTCAGGATTGGACAAGAGGCATGCACAAAGAAATTTAGACTTGTTTCTTTATAATTTTGTCTTTCATTTACTTTCTGTAGGTCTGTAGCCAGCTCATAGGACTCCGGGGAACTCAAGACTGAAGCACAATCTACAAATAAAGTCAAATGCTGTGAGTAATCTCAGCTCAGTGCAGCTGAGAGGGCACGGGTCAGGCCTGGAAGTCATCAGAGGAAAAATCAGACCAAAGATTAAAAGGAAAATATTGGCAGCTAGTGAAACACCAAAAAATGACAATTTCTTCATTTGGTCCTCCCTGCCTTTCCAGACCATGATCTCTCATGCTACATTCCAGTTGCAAGGAGATCCTTCCCTATCCAGAGATCATATAGGACTTCAGGTGCTCACAACAGCATATGGTGTGTTCTTTGCCCCCAGAAACCTTCTCTTTTGGACATCAGCTGAATCCTTGCAAGCCCTAGTGTTGTTCTAGCCTAGATTAAGTGGGTCACTGGTCCAAAGAATCAGACTCATTGATGATTCTCAAAAATTTCAAGGGATAGATACTAATATAAATATCAATCTGCAGAGCCATTTATCAGCTCTGTATGCACAAAAATAATCATCCAGAGAGAGGATATTTCAACCAGAAAAGATAACAAATTTTAACTAAGCTGTTTAAAGAAAGTCCGTGAAGGTTGAATAAGGATAAAGGGAGGTTTCCCTATTAGGACATGAAGAGAAAAAGGGAAATTCCCCAAATAAGAAAAAAATTGGGACAAGGCCAGTCAATTACAGAGACCGCCCTGAAAAGACTGGCCACTGTGAGCTGATCCTGAGCTGAGACTAAACGTTAAATGCCAGAGTCTCTTTCTCAGAGGTCAGCTAGTGCCTGAGACCCAGCATCGGGTTATTAGGCCATAGCTGGAGCCTCCCTGGCTCAGCCTCACTCCCCTAAGGGCCATTGCTATCCAGTAGGCCAATAGTTGCCAAATCTAACTGAACAAGATGAATTATATAATCTTTCTCTGTGGGGCTTTTATGATTAGAAAAGATTTGTGTAGAGACTTCAGGAAGGCTGCCCTCAATTTAGACTTTGGATTAATTAATATCCACTCTCATAATTTTATACATTCTCTCCTAGATAGAATTCACCTGATTATAAGGGAAAAAAGAAGTGAGGCAGTCTGAAAAATACTCAAAGACATGCTGGCATTTATTAAGAGCTAAAAGTTTCAGCCTAAACATTCCTCTTTAATGAAGATCTTGGTGCAGCTGAAATGGGATGATTCCATTCTACTACATCTAAAGAAACTTACCACAGTTAGCAGGACAGATTTGCTTCTTCTCAGTGAAATTATCTCATCTTTCTCAATGTTTATAAGAGAAGGATCTTTAAAAGTCTATATTATAAAGCAAAAAAAAATTGTCCCACAGCTGAAAACCAAAAAAAATCATCAAAATTGAAATGGAAACGTATTTCCCTCGATGATTACATTTTGGTGAATAAAGATAATAATTGGCCAGTGCTAATGATTTCTGGCACTGAAAATGATCCAGAATTCTACTTCAATCATAGGTGTGTAAAATTTAAAAATCAATCACATTTACTTGCTGTACGTCATTATACCAACAAATAGATTAACAAGAATATAGGTGTTAGCAACAATATTCCAGTTTGGAAGTGGTTGTGAAGACAAACAGGATTCTCCGACAAATGACCTCAGTGGGTAATTCGCAATTTATTGAAAACTGACCGACAGCACACGCCTTAGACTCCCCAGCCAAACAGACAACAGGTGCCCTGGACTCCCCAGCCAGCAAGGAGGCTGTGTCTAAACTCAGCTTCTCACAGATCTCTAGATAGTGGGTGGTGGCTTTCCCAGAACTCCCCTTTAAACAGCTGGCACCTGAGCTCAGGCTGCCAGGAGCTTAAGCCCAAAATGCTTATTCACTCCATTCCAGGCTGCTCTCAGGCTTACTGTATAAAAACGAAGGAGCCACAGAAAAGAGTCTCTTCTGGAACCCAGATCTTCAGTGTAACTAGATGCGTTCCAGCCTAAGCATTTCTTTTTTGCAGGAAGCCAAGAGAACAGTCTCATGCAGCCACTGGCTCTTCTGCTTGTTAATTCCAATCTGTCTCAAATAATGCTGTTCACCCAGAGTCTTTGCATAACGACGAGGAAACAGAGACACAAGGGTACAACACCGTCATCATCTATCCACTCAGTCAGCATAGTCACAGTGGATGGCATCTACCTCCTTATTACAGAGAAACCAATATACACAGACAACAGCTATACGGTTAGCCTTCTTTAAACTGTATTTGCCACCCCTTTTATGCCCCAAGATAGTAGTTCCTGCAAAATTGTTAACTAAAGTGTTTCTCTAATGGGGGAGTAAGTGAACACTCTTATACAATGGCTTTCAATAATTAAAAGGAAACAAATTTAGTACAAGGGCGCTTTGGTAAAAAGACATAGGAAATGGATTCTGGTATTTGCCTGCAATAAATTATAAATTGGCAGGGAACAGACATTTTATGTTCATTCAAAATAAGCATAACGAGGAATTGCTTTTTAAGTGAAGACCAAGATAATCTAGTACTTTCACATTATCAACACATCTTTCATTTTCCCACATACAATCTGCCCCCTGCTGCACACCACAAATTTACATGCGAAAAATATAATAAAAGGTCAAAATAATGCCAATCTGAATGATCATGTCTGTTCTTGTGTATGTAAAAGACTAATTTCCAAAAGAGGAATAAAGAGAAAAAATACACAAAATTAATAAGCTCCTGGGGTTCAGCCATGAAATATTATTAAGATTAGAAGAAGGGTGAAGCCATGGTCAAGTTCTTGATGAAAAGCCCTGTTTGCCTATAAACAGATGTGAATCATAACATCTCCATGGTGATGAGCAGGCAGATGCCCACTGGTGTTTTCATGTCTACATTTAAGAGATGAGAATTTCAATGATTTATTTATTCCAACTTTTGGGGGTTGGGGCAAACTCAGATTTTTATCTAGCATGAAACTCCTATGGCCTCTCTGAACAAGGCAGCCTGACTTTTTGTTGGATTGGTGCTGAAAGGCTCTTTTATTTCTCTATAGCAAATGGTTCCCTGGTCTTTCGGTTTACCAGAGAAGTGAGAATATGACCCTAAAACAGCTTAAAAGTTACCTTGTTGTGCCTAGTGTTTCAACATGCTCTATTTCTTGGACCACTGATTTTATTTCATATTAACAACTGTTACTTTTCTTCATTTATTAGTATTCAGTCAGGCATAAGACAATTGCTATTTGACAATCTTTTAAATTTATTTTATTCTTTGTGGAAAAGTAAATGCAACCAGGAATATTAGCATTGACATAAATCCAAATAACACCAGGTGACAAGCCAGTTAAACTGTTCCAAAGGATACTAAAACAAAACCTCAAAACTCTAGCATGGCACATATGGTTCTGAATATTCTCCTATTTAAGATACATCATCAAGATTATGCTGGTGGTCATGAGGAACATTGGAGTTACTCTCTTAAGGTTAAAGACATGAGAATCTGTGAGCAAGAATAGAGCTGATTTTAACTCTACAAGGGCTGAAGCCACGCTATCCTTCACTTGAAGAAGCCCTGCCTTCTCTTTTCTCCTCTGTTTTCCATTTGCAGCCATAATGACCATAGTCAGACACTTCAGAAATGTATAAGACTTTGTTAAGGGGAATGTGGAGATGGAAATTTTCATGCAATGCTCATAAAGTATAAACTGGCACAATTTTTCTGGGAAGCAATTTGGCAACATAAAACAGCTTTAAACATGATCAAATTATTTTTCCTAGTATTCCTCTGCTAGAAATTTATCCTAAAGAAATAGTTATAAAAGAAAAAAAAAACATCTTGATTGTCTATTAGAATGATTAAATAAATTTACATTAACAAGATGAAATCATATTATTATTAATATCTTTGAGGATCTATTCACAGTATAAGTGGAAAAACATGAATAAAATTGTATGTACAGTATGTCCTCAATATATTTACATGCACACAAATACACACAAACAGATACATTAAACAAAACACTGGGAAGAAATATGCCAGAGTAGGTAAAGTGATTATATGGTTATTTCAGGGTAAAAGAGGAGAAAAATTTTTATTTCTACTTTTCTGTATTTTCCATTTGTTTATATTGAGCATGTTCCTCAATTTTTCCAGATATGCATTTATAATTGTAATAGTAACAAATATTCTATAAACTTCAAAAAGCATAGAAATGTATGAAATGAAAAAACGTCTCCCCACTCATTCCCCTGATCTCTGCTTACTAGCAAAAAGATTACACTTTATAATTCCAGACTATTTACATGTGTGTATATATATATGTACACACACACACATATACACAGATATACACATATACATTTATATAATAATTTTACAAAAATATAACACTGATCATATTGCTCTGCAATTTATTTCATATTAACCAAAATACCTTCTGGATTATACCACAGTTTATTTATCCATTCATCTACTGAGGAATATCTTGGTTGCTTCCAGGTTTTAGCAATAATGAATAAAACTGCTATGAACTTCTGTGAACAAATTTTCTTATGAAATAAATATTCATCTCATTTGGGTAAACATCAAGGATTACAATTACTGGATTATATGGTAACACTGTTCAGTTTTGTAGGAAACTGTCAAACTGCCTTCCAAAGTGCCCGTGGCATTTTGCATGTCCACTAGCAGTGAGTGAGATTCCCAGTTCTCCACATCTTCACCAGCATTTGATGTTGTAAGCATTTTTAATTTTGGCCATCCTATGTAAAATAATCCTTCATTGTTGTTTCATGTTGCATACCTAATAGCACATAATGTTGAATATCTTTTGATATTTGCTATTTTTTGTCTCTATATCTCCTTTGGTGAAGTGTCCATTTTTTTTCTTATTTCTTTCTCATCCCCATTCCCACATCTGAAAAATTCTGATGTCATGTGATAGTTTCCTTTTGATGATTACTCACATATAAATGAGGTAAGTTCTTAGTGGCCTATTTAAGTCAGGTTTATATAGGGATGTGACTGTGGTTCTATTACATACAAAAATTATTTTTCTTTGATAAAAGAAAAATGAGTGAATATTTTCAGCTGTTAGTTCTCTCAGTGAACTGAGAATGCCCTGCAGAATTACTTTTAATGCAGTAAGTTCTTCTCTCATGGTCTCACAAACTGCTTCCTCCAAAATGACTCTTCTTTATAAATACCTGTTTTGTCACACCATCATATTTTTTAGATTTTCTACCAAAAAAAATCCAGGGAGGCACAGTGAACCAACATGTGCACTGTATCAAATGAATTGTTCTTCTCCTCAGGCTGTGCCACTGGAAGGAGAATTGTGCTCTGCCAGCTTTCTCTGAGATCTGCAGCTGCATGCATGTTTCGCTTCTTTCCCCCTTCCCTTTTGCCTATTACAACTTTGGGCAGGCTTCCCTTCTATTTTGTAGTTCTGAGTTTCAAAAGTCTGTTAGTTTAATCAAAAATGGAGTTAGTATGTCTGAGTCTTGTACCTCTGTTACATTTGGGTGATTCCTAGGAGATGAGAAAAATGTCTAATGTTATCCAGTCATTTTAAACCTAGAACCTAATTGCTTCTCAGCCTTCGGGCTAGGATCAAGTGTAATATCTGTTCTTACCAGTGTGAAACCAGACCTGAGGAGTGGCTTTTCAAAACTTCTGTAGCCACTTGTATTTCTTTTATTGTTAATTAGTTAATTATCAATTCATGCCCTTTTTTAACCTTTTGGGGCATTCCTTTAGTAATCAGCAAAACAAATTGAAAATTAACAAAATGTTTTCCCAAAGGAGGGTGGCAGTGACCACGATATGAGTAGTAGTCAGAGCTGCTAGGAAGAGGCAGCCTTGAGTCCAGTGGGACTGTCTCTGACTCTTCCTACTGGAGTCCATCACCCAAGAGGTCTTATTTTCTAAGAACTCACTGGGATCACTGTTGGGCCTGTCTCATCATCTTGTTATTTTTGGCACGACTACTAGAAGGATATTGAAAGACTGAAAAATAGGAAGGATTAACCTTTCCTGACTGATGTGAAAAATTCTTTTATATCTGTTTTCTTCTCTTCTTTGCTCACTTCCCATCATCAACAGAACTGGCTAGGGCCATTTGCTTTGTCATAAGAATTTTGAGAAGATAATTGAATAATTTTTTTAATATGGAATGAGTTTAAGTTTAGATACACCTAGGGCTCCAGTTTATCTCTTTCTTCTTTCATTATTTAGCATATAGAAAAGGCAAAGCAAGGCAAGTCAAAATAAAACTTGGCTCTAATTCATATGTGCACAGATATCAACAAGCTGATGTGTATATGAAATGATACCACCTTTTTTTTTACATATAACTTCCAAGTCATTTGGGCTAAAAATAAATCTACTGAAAAAACTGGGGGAAGATTGGTGAAAGGAAGCTTCTCCAGAGTGCAGCTACCACCAAGTGAGACAGAACCAGAGCTATATCCGCGTCTCCAAGCGAGGTACCAGTTTTGTTTAAAAGGGATTGGTTGAACGGTGGGATTATCCCCCAAAAAAGACAGCAAAAGCAGCCCAGAGGTTTCCAGCCGAGGAAAGACGGGGCACTGACCCACCTGGAAAGTGTATCAGGCACGAAGGATCTCGGGCATTGCCTCCTTGGTTCTCTGAATCAAATACAGCAATTCACTTCATGACTAGGGCAGCACACAGACCAGGAAAATGCCGCCTTGCTGAGAACCACCCAGAGTCACAGACCAGGGTGACAGCCCAGGCCGGCAGCCCCAGCCAGACCGGTGACTTGTCAGCATAGACCAAGACAGAGATTTGGACTAATAGCAAGAAAGCTTGCAAAAAGGAACTGCCCATGCCACAGAAGGGAGAGTTGAAAGTGGGGAGGGGGATACAACCAGACAGGCCCCTCCCGCACAAGATCCAGCAAGTGGAGTCCCTCTCCCAAGAAAGTTTCACAGTTAACACCTCCTCCACCTGGAAACAAAGAGCTAGGCAGAGGGAAACAGCCCGCCATTGGGAAGGCGGGGCTAATCCCACCAGTACAGAAACCAGGCAAAGAATAAACCACAGCCTGGCTGAGACCAAGGTAGCCCAGCAGCATCTCCAAAGGCAGACAACAGATAGACTGTCCCAAATGGGACACTGACACCTCGGTTTAAAAAATAAGCCTCATACAGGAGAAATAACACCACCTTTAACAGAAAGGATGTCCACTCAGAGAAGATGGGAAGAAACCAGCGCAAAGAGGATGAAAACATCAAAGTCCAGAACGCCTCTCCTCCCCAGAGATCACAATGACTCACCAGCATGGCAACAAAACAGGTCAGAAACTATTTGACAAGCTGACACAAGCAGGCTTCAGAAGATGGGTAATAACAAATTTCTCTGAGCTAAAAGAACATGTTTTAACCCAATACAAAGAAGCTAAGAACATTGAAAAAAGATTAGATGAAATACTAACTAGAATAACCAGCCTAGAGAAGAACATAAATGACTTGATGGAGCTGAAAAACACAGTAGGAGAACTTTGTGAAGCACACGTAAGTTTCAATAGCCAAATCGATCAAGCAGAAGAAAGGATATCAGAGATCGAAGATCAACTCAATGAAATAAAAAGAGAAGGTAAGAAAACAGAAAAAAGAGTGAAAAGAAATGAAGAAAGCCTCCAAGAAATATGGGATTATGTGAAAAGACCCAATCTACGCTTGATCGGTGTACCTGAGGAGGACGGGAAAAATGAATCCAAGCTGGAAAACACTCTTCAAAATATTATTCAGGAGAATTTCCCCAACCTAGCGAAGCAGGCCAACATTCAAACACAGGAAATACAAAGAACACCACAGGGATACTCTTCAAGAAGAGCAACCCCAAGTCACATAATCATCAGATTCACCAGGATTGAAATGAAGGAAAAAATACTAAGTGCAGCCAGAGAGAAAGCTCAGGTCACCCACAAAGGAAAGCCGATCAGACTCACAGTGGATCTCTCAGCAGAAACCCTGTAAGCCAGAAGAGAGTGGGGACCAATATTCAACATCCTTAAAGAAAAGAACTTTCAACCCAGAATCTCATATCCAGCCGAACTAAGCTTCATAAATGAAGGAAAAATAAAATCATTTACAGACAAGCAATTACTGAGAGATTTCATCACCACCAGACCTATCCTACAAGAACTCCTGAAGGAAACATTAAACACAGAAAAAAATGTCCAGTACCAGCCACTGCAAAAATGAACCAAATGGTAAAGACCAACAATGAAATGAGGAAACTGCATCGACCAATGGGTAAAACAAACAACCAGTAACAAAATGGCAGGATCAAATTCACACTTAACAATATTAATGTTAAATGTAAATGGCCTAAATGCCACAATCGAAAGACACTGACTGGTAAACTGGGTAAAAAGTCAAAACCTATCAATGTGCTGTATTCAGGAGACCAATCTTACAGGAAAAGACACACATAGACTCAAAATAAAGGGATGGAAGAAGATCTACCAAGCAAATGGAGAGCAAAAAAAAGCAGGGGTTGCAATTTTAGTCTCTGATAAAATCAACTTTAAACCAACAAAAATCAGAAGAGACAAAGAAGGACACTACATAATGTGAAAAGATCAATACAACAAGAAGAGCTAACTATGATGTGTGTGTGTATATATATATATACACACATATATGTATATATACATATATGTGTTCACACACACACACACACCCAATACAGGAGTGCCCAGATACATAAAGCAAGTTCTTTACGACCTACAAAGAGACTTAGACTCCCTCACAATAATAGTGGGAGATTTTAACATGTCACTGTCAACACTGGACAGATCAATGAGACAGAAAATCAACAGGGATATACAGGACTTGAACACAGAACTAGAAAAAGTGGACCTAATAGACATCTACAGAACTCTCCACCCCAAATCCACAGAATATACATTATTCTCAGCACCACATTGTACTCACTCTAAAATTGACCACATAATTGGAGGTAAATCACTCCTCAGCAAATGCAAAAAAAAAATAAAAATCATAACCAACAGTCTCTCAGACCACAGGGAGATCAAATTAGATCTCAGGATTAAGAAAATAACTCAAAACTGCACAACCTCATGGAAACTGAACAAGTGTTTCTCAAATGTTGACTGGATAAACAATGAAGGCAGGAATAAAGATGTTCTTCGAAACTAACAAGAACGAGGACATAACATACCAGAATCTCTGGGACACATTTAAAGCAGTGTCTAGAGGGAAATTTACAGCAATAAATGCCCACATGAGAAATGAGGAAAGATCTAAAATTGAACCCTATCATCAAAACTGAAAGAGCTAGAGGAGCTAGATCAAAAAAATCCCAAAACTAGCAGAAGACAAGAAATAACTAAGATTAGAGCAGAACTGAAGGAGATAGAGACACAAAAAGCCTTCAAAAAAATCAATAAATCCAGGAGCTGGTTTTTCAAAAAGATCAACAAAATTGACAGACCACTAGCCAGATTAATAAAAAAGAAAAGAGAGAAGAATCAAATAGATGCAATAAAAAAGGATAAAGGGGATATCACCACAGATTCCACAGAAATACAAACTACCATCAGAGATTACTACAGACAACTCTGTGAACATAAACCAGTAAACTGGGAAGAAATGCATAAATTCCTGGAAACTTGCACCCTCCCAAGCCTAAGCCAGGAAGAAGTTGAAACCCTGAAAAGAACAGTAACAAGGGCTGAAGTTGAGGCAGCAATTAATAGCCTACAAACCAAAAAAAGTCCAGGTCCAGATGGGTTCACAGCCGAATTCTACCAGACGTAGAAAGAGGAGCTGGTACCAATCATTCTGAAACTATTCCAAACAATACAAAAAGAGGGAATCCTCCCCAACTCATTTTATAAAACCAATATCATGCTGATACCAAAACCCGGTAGAAACTCAACAATAAAAGAAAACTTCAGGCCAATATCCATGACAAATAGAGATGCAAAAATCTTCAATAAAATACTGGTAAACCAATTGCAATAGCACATCAAAATGCTTATCTATCATGATCAAGTAGGCTTCATCCCGGGGATGCAAGACTGGTTCAACATACACAAGTCCATAAACATAACCCACCACATAAATAGAACCAAAGACAAAAACCACATAATTATCTCAATAGATGCAGAGAAGGCCTTCAACAAAATTCAACAGCCCTTTATGCTAAAAACTCTCAATAAACTAGGTATTGATAAAACCTACCATAAAATAATAAAAGCTATTTACAACAAACCCACTGCCAATATCATACTGAATGGGCAAAAACTGGAAGCATTCCCTTTGAAATCTGGCACTAGACAAGGATGCCCTCTCTCTCTACTTTTATTCAATATAGTATTGGTTTGGCCAGAGCAATAAGGCAAGAAAAAGAAAGAATATTCAGTTAGGAAAGGAGGAAGTCAAATTGTCTCTATTCGAAAATGACATGATTGTGTATTTAGAAGACCCCATCGCCTCAGCCCAAACTCTCCTTAAGCTGATAAGTAACTTCAGCAAAGTCTTAGGATCCAAAATCAATGTGCAGAAATCACAAACATTCCTATACACCAATAAAAGACTTAAAGAGAGCCAAATCAAGAGCAAACTCCCATTCACAATTGCTATAAAGAGAATAAAATACCTAGGAGTACAACTAACAAAGGATGTAAAGGACCTCTTCAAGGAGAACTACAAACCACTACTCAAGGAAATAAGAGAAGACACAAACAGATGGGAAAACATTCCATGCTCAAGGTTAGGAAGAATCAATATTGTGAAAATGGCCATACTGTCAAAAGTAATTTACAGATTTAATGCTATCCTCATCAAGCTACCAACGACTTTCTTCACAGAACTGGAAAAAAACACTTCAAACTTCATATGGAACCAAAAAGAACTTACATAGACAAGACAATCCTAGGCAAAAAGAACAAAGCTGGAGGCATCACACTGCCAGACTTCAAGCTATACTACAAGGCAACAGTAATCAAAACAGTATGGTACTGGTATTAAAACAGAGACATGGACAAATGGAAAAGAACAGAGGCCTCCAGAGTAACACCACACATCTACAACCATCTGATCTTTGATGAACCTGACAAAAATGAGCAATGGGGAAAGGATCCCTTGTTTAATAAATGGTGTTGGGAAAATTGGCCAGCCATGTGCAGAAAGCTGAAACTGGACCCCTTCCTTACACTTAAATTAACTCCAGATGGAGTAAGGACTTAAACATAAGACCTAACGCCATAAAAACCCTAGAAGAAAACCTAGGCAAAACCATTCAGGTCATAGGCATAGGCAAGGACTTCATGACTAAAACACCAAAAGCAATGGCAACAAAAGCCAAAATAGATAAATGAGATCTAATTAAACTTCAGAACTGTGCAGCAAAAGAAATAATCATTAAAGTGAACTGGCAATCAACAGAATGGGAAAAAATTTTTGCCATCTACCCCTGTGACAAAGGGCTAACATCCAGAATCTACAAAGAACCGAAACAGATTTACAAGAAAAAAACAAACCCATTCAAAAGTGGGCAAAGGATATGAACAGACATTTTTCACAAGAACACATATACGAAGCCAACAAACATATGAAAAAATGCTCAACATCACTGGTCATTAGAGAAACGCAAATCAAAACCACATTGAGATACCATCTCACACCAGTTAGAATGGTGATCAGTAAAAAAATCTGGAGACAACAGATGCTTGAGAGAATGTGGCAAAATAGGAACACTTTTACACTGTTGGTGGGAGTGGAAATTAGTTCAATCATTGTGGAAGACAGTGTGGCGATTCCTCAAAGATCTAGAAATAGAAATTCCATTTGACCCAGCAATCCCATTACTGGGTATATACCCAAAGGACTATAAATCATTCTATTATAAAGACACATGCACACTCATGTTCAACACGGCACTGTTTACAGTAGCAAAGACGGGCCTGGAACCATCCCAAATGTCCATCAATGATAGACTGGACAAAGAAAATGTGGCACATATACACCAGGGAATACTATGCAGCCATAAAAAACAATGAGTTTGTGTCCTTTGTAGAGACATGGATGAACCTGGAAACCATCATTCTGAGCAAACTGATGCAAAAACAGAAAATCAAACACTGCATGTTCTCACTCATAGGCGGATGTTGAACAATGAAAACACATGGACACAAAGAGGGGAGCATCACACACTGGGGTCCATTGAGGTAGGCTACGGAGGGGACAGTGGGAAGGGAGGGTTGGGGAGGGATAACATGGGGACAAATGTCAGATATAGGTGATGGGGTGATGGTGGCAACAAACAACCGTGCCATGAATGTACCTATGCAACAATTTTGCATGATCTGCACATGTACCCCAGATTCTAAAGTACAATAAAAATAAATAAATACATACATACATCTGCCACTGACCCCAAGCAGGAAGTGAGACACATGAAAAACTGCTTTGTATCTCTACATGGGTCCATTCTTCAAGCAAACATGGAATTGGATGCAACTTTCCTCTGGATCAGTGTAAATTAGGGATATCATTTAAATATTGTGGATTATCTAAAACTCTCTGACTATATAACCTCAAATAGATTACAGTAAGACAGGACTGGTTACAGGACTGTTATTTTTCACTACTATGAAAACATCATCAATCACGGAAGCATTTCTGCTCAAACAGAAAAGTCCAATATTACCATTTTATTATTTAGAGATCTTGAAAATGGTTTGTAGACAACATTATCAATCACCTCTAGACAGTGAGAGGAGAATGGGGGAAGAAGAATCAGAGTTAGGATTCTCAAAAGCTTATAACAGATAGATTAATAACACTACTTCCCTCCTAGAATGTTTGCTCTAAATACCAGTGCCTTGTTTACATATGATTAACACACACCAGAGGCATTCTATAACCTAAACTGATCCAAATCCCACCTGCTTGACTAACAGTGCTAGTCATTAACTGATTTCACAGTAGCTAGATTTTTCTTTTGTAATTTCACATTTGGTTTGGCAAAAATTGAAAAGATGTAAGAATGAAAAGCAGAGAAAAATACTCCCAAATGACATAAAAATGCATTTAGAAGTTGCTTGGCTTATTCAAGGTAAAAAGCCTTGGAAAAATTAGCTGTGGTATCATGGAAAACACTCGGAAAATATTTTTGAAATTTTGGTCACTCTTTGTTCTTCATGAAGAAAATAAATCATGGTATCAATATAGCAGAAAACACAAGGGAATTTTCAATGAAATGTTTTCTTTTTCACTGATGCAATATTTGAAATGGGAGCACAGGGCATATTTCTAAGCAAAGTAGTTTTCAGCAAGCATAGCCCTTTTCAGTAAATCACCTGTGGTCTTACAAATAATTGTAGACACAAAATTAAAAGACATGAAGTCAACATCTGAATTGTGGTCTTTGTGGCTGATTAAATTATGTATCAGTCCTCACATGCTCTTTATTGACATTTAAAGCCTTCTAATGAGTGTGCTTTAACATTGCTTAGGTGCTGTTAGGACATCACCATACTTTGTGAGGTAATGACCTCTTTATCACCTCAGCAGAAAGGTCTGCATTCATTTATGATATTGGAAAACTGGTACTTGATCCTGGAGGAAACTAAGCTAGGAATGAGAGCTGTGTTGTTCTGTGGAGGGAGCTTAGCCTGTTCTTCCTCTTTTCCAACAATAACACTTGTGTCCAGGAAAGAGGTAAAGGACTTTGTTAGAATCACATGGATTCCAGATCAGACCAAAGTCCACAACACTTCCTTTCCCCACCCAGGGGCTGCCTGGTCACATTACCTAATTTTTTTTAAGCTCTCTCCTCTTTTACTTGGTAGCATGGGAAAATTGTTCTGGTTATAACAGCTAGAAAAAGCAACCCACTGCTATGTGATAGAATTTTGATCAAGCAGAGGCTTGAGGCGGGACATGGCAGTGATTTCTATTTAAATGTAAAATGACCTGTTTGCTGTGTTTCATGAATGCCCACCTTCTGGCATAAGCATTTTCCATATGAGGTTCCCCTTGGTCTGCTGAGCTTGTAGGACAGTTAACCTCCACGGGATTGAGTTCCAGAATTAGATATTCTGCTTTCAGGGAGTGGCCCTCGGGGATAAAACTCATGCAGCAGGAGTCAAACAAACCCTGGACACAGAAGCAACAAAACTAAGAGCACATAAGAAAATATTATTTATAAATCAAGCAAAATTCCTACTGGTCATGCTACAATATCTAATATATCAAAATAGAATATAACAAAATGTGCTGGTGCTTCAAGATGACTTATCATGACAGCATGAAGAGATATCTTACACCTTTCCGTGAGTTGTTTTCATTACCCCTTCTCTGATGTTCACCAGTACCTGGCAAATCATTTCAAAGTATGGAAAATGAAATCAAGGAATATTCAAACTGGCTATTTCAGCTATGACAGTGAGTTAAAACCAAGGCATATAATTTTCTTGGTTTTAAATTGTCCTTAGTATTTCAGCTCTATTTCTTAGATGATAGTCTGTGCAATTGGTATTTGTCAAAACAGACAGAAACCCTTGCTTTCACTGTTTCTTTTCCTGTGGGTTTAGTTAGCAGTGTTGATATTGTCCAGGGACTCCTAGAAACACTTGTGTTGCTTTGATGCACAGATGCTGTTCATCTTCATAGCAGCTGCATTTTGTCTTCATGGAGGTTAGTGGCATGCATGGGAAAAGAGGAGAACTAGACACATGCACTGCAGAATATAAGGATCACTATGTTTAAAATCTCTCAATTCTGTGAAAGAACAGCACAAACAAACTAACCCAAGTGCAGCACCATAGCACATGTAGGCATTCAGTTCCTCTAGATCTAAGGTGAAGCTGGGTATTCACATGGTATTGTTGGGCATTACAAAGAGAGGGTAGAATTCAGAGTCACACTGACCTGGGATGCATTCTAGTTTGTGGCTGGAGCTACAACCAATAAACTCTTTGGGTCTCAGTTCCTCAATTCTTACAAAAATTTAACATCATTTACTTTTTATTTTCTTCATTTATGCAAAAGCATTTATTAAGCATCTGCTGTGTACATTTAGGCACTGCTTTAAGTGCTGGAGGTATAACAATGAAGAAAATAGTTAAAACTTCTTGCCCTTGTGGAGCTTACATGGACAGAGAGAATCTTATCTATTACTGTAGAAAAACTGTATTCACTTGTAACAACAACAAAAATGGATTTTCCCCATAACAAAAACTGAAGTAAAATGCTATTTTGAAATCTTCTTAAAGTAACATCAGATATTAGTATGCACCCATCATGTATAGCCTCAATATGTTTGACTTTGTCTTGCTATGTAGATGAGCTCAGCCAGAGTACTTCTCAGAGAGATTACCATGTGGATACAAACAAGAGCAGAGAAAGCATCAAGCAGTTACAGTGGTCCCTTGCTGGGTATTTAGGGAAGCCAATTATTTGAGAGAGAAACAAGCCGAGAAAAGACTTTTGGGATTAGGTGAAAAGTATACCCCTCCAGGGAGCAAGAAGCCATTCCATGCCCAGGCTGTGGATCCCTCCACCACAGGGTATCATTGTCCACAGGCCTTTACTTTATGTCTTGATTTTTCCAACCTCTCTTTAAAGCTTATTCTTATTTTCCAGAGCTCACAAACCATGCCCAGTGGAATACTGGCTGTGAAATGGATGAATGTTTATCTCTGTTAGATTAGCCAGGCTGTTTCTCTTAATACATTTTCCTGACATGATTCTGAGATGAAGTAACATCACACTGCTTTCTTGACCACTGAGTCACACAGAAATGAAATTAGCCTGAAAAGATTTACTTTTCATAAGGCTGTTTAAGTTACTACTAGAATTTTTCCTAGAGTCTTTTCTAGTTCCACAGTACATACATACAAGTTATCTTTTCCTTTTCAAAGATGAATTTTCTGGTTACATCCCACTGTAAATCCCCTTTGGAAGTAGATAGGATGTATAAATAAATAATATGAGAAATTATTGTTACTTTTGCCTAGATTTCAGCATTTATATAAATTCTGATAATAATGAAGTGATTCTATACTATGTTATCTGTGAATCTCATTTTTTCCTAAGATGTGACATGCCATGAGACTTTGCTGATGTCAATGGATATTAGACAGCCTATGTTCTTTCTCAATCACTTATTCTCCTACCTTATCATGTCTGTTTTATTTTCTTGCCCCAAGAAATGTTCTTTCTGAGACTCTGAGGACTTAATAGCTCCAGAAGGGCAAGGATCTCCTAATTATTTTTCTGTTTCATTCACTGCTTTATATCCAGAGCCTAAAACAATGTCCAGTATACAATAAACACTCAGTATTTATTGAGTGTTGAATAAGTTTAGGTTTTTAAATTAAATGATGATCGCCTATATATCTAGCCACCAGTGTGTGCTAAATACTCTTTTAAACACTTTACATGTATTCACTTATTTAATCCCTAAAATAACCTGCACGGGCAGAGAGAGAATATAAATTCATCCAAGTTTATTGGCAGAAGCATTTGAACTCAGGCAGTGTGTACCTGAGTCATTAACCACTGCCCTATTACCAGCTCTCTAGGCTAGCATAGATGGTAGAGGAAAAACAATGTTTTCCTTGATTTTTAATGTTAATTTTTAATTTTATATTTCTTTTATTAATGTAAATATATATTCATTTATGCACTGACTATATATTACAAATTTGCGGTTCAAAGAGACATAAAATGAAAAGTCTCTCCTCACTTCTGTTCTGAGCCAACCACTTCACCTTCCTAGAGGCAGCCAACGCCTTGTTCAGGTCTAATTCTGGCTCTGCGCTCTCCAGACACGTAACTTTAGGCAGAATACTTAGTCTTTCTGTGCCTTGGTTCTCTGGCCTAAAAAAAAATGGGGATAATAAAATACCTCCCACATAGAGCTTTTATGAGAATTAAATGAATAAATATTTGTAAAATGCTTATAATAGTACCTGTCACAAAATAGGTGCCAATAAATATTTGCCATTACTAATACTGTGCTAATACCTTTCAGATAGTTTACTCACATATAATATATATGCACACACACACGCGCACACACACACACGCACACACACACACATGCACACACGCACACGCTCCTTTACCTCTTCCTCAACCATTTTTTTTTTTTACAAATACAATTATGCACCTGGCTTTTCTCACATTTTAATTAAAAAATAAGTCTGCAAATACATTTTCTTCTGATAATCCACTATCAGCCTTTCTGATGTGTGTCTTCTTGGCCTGAAGAAGGGTAACTATGGTTTCCTGCTACTTGATTATTTCTCATTATTGTGATAGATATTGAGGGGGAATAGCCAAAGGCAACATGGGATAGGTAGGAATTAACAAAGTCAGTTATGGAAAATGTGTGTTGGTAGAGATCGGGACCTTTTAAAGTTGGTTTTGGTCTCTGATAGAGGTGGTTGTGGCAGCACCAAGAATTTCTGTATTAGGAAGTTGGGTAGTTGCACTGATCTGACAAGAAAGCGGAGCTAGGGGATTTGCCTTAGAGTTGCATTTGCATAGAAAACATACTATTTTCACCTAATTTGAACACATATATGGAGTGGGGTGTTTACTGATGGAAGCTGCAAAGGAGAGGCATTATGCCTGCACCCCGCCCCTTTCCAGCAAAGCATTCCTTGACCCTACCCCTGCCTCATGGCACTGTTGCTCTTGTCTCTACCATTTGGAAAAACAAAACAAAGCGAAAAAGAAAAAAATCACACAGAGAAACATAAGACCCATTTTCCTGGTAGGAAGGAGTTTCTGTAGAAGAGGAGTTGCAGCTTTGGCCCAGTTGGGAGGACGTGACAACCCCAAGAAGAGAGCTACTTCCCCAAGAGAGGGAATAGGAGAAGGAGGGGTTTGTTTTAATTCATTTTCATAGATAGGGTAGTTTATTCTACAACAGGTGAAGGAAGGTCTTCAAGGGAGTGGGAGGGCCCGCTGGCTGTTAGCCAAATCCTCTCTCAGCTGCTCTCTGTGGTTTGGGAACTCAGGATTACAGAGGCATTCTGTTTCAGGGAACAAAAAGATTTGAGCTGCCAGCAGAGAGCACCACACACATTAGAATTGTGAGGACTGCCACCTCCTTCCAGAACAGGACTGAGGGTGGTGGTGAATGGGAATAGAAGCCCACATTCACCGATGCATTTGCATTCTCCCAAGTCCTGTCTTGGTCTTAGGAAAGGAAGTAAAGTTTCAAGGACAATTCAGAACCGCTTTTTGTCTCTGGGCTCAAGTTAGAGAAACTTACAATCCACAAAGATTTTAAGGCAGGACAATTTGTCTTTCCAACCCAGTTTGAATGGCTTTTGGGTCACAAGTTAGCCAAGAATTCAGGGAATCTTTGCAATTACGCACTGATTCTCTGGTAAGGAAGCTCCAGAGAGACTGTGCTGTGTGATGTCCCACGTCAGTAACCTGGAAGCCACAGAGTAACCCCAGACCCCTGACTCCCAGTCCCTTAGTCCTCTGAGAAGCTTCTCTGTCAAAGAACAGTCATCCCAAATTCAGCCTTGTTGATGTTTTTTCAGACTCAGCACTGAAAGGCTTAAAGGGCAACAGGAAGCTCCCAGGGAAGGGCAGTTTCACCTTCAGGGGCTGCTGCTTCACTGGCTCTGTGCACAGGACTTTCTGCACATGGAATGTGGACACTACATGTTTCTGAGCTGCTGCAGCTGCTCTGCATAAACGGGCTCCCCCACTCCCGGGGAATCGAAACTACACAGTTTCACTCTGTCCTGTTGTGTTGTCAGCTGGCTTTCAGCATTCCCTTGTCCCCACAGAAACCTCAACACGGATCCCTTGCATGGATGGGTGTTGTACAAAGGGAGCTTTCATTCCTGCTTTGGCACCTGCAACCCTGGGCTAACAGTACCATAGAGCGGAGAAAGCATTTACCAAAGAGTGTGGTGCCATGATCCCGCCCGGGCAGCAGTTGAACAGAGGCGAGTAGCAGGGCTATGTGTGCTTGCAGGGAAGGAGATGAGATGAATCATGGGAGAAGCATTCCCGCTGCTACCCTGAGTACTCAGAATATCAAGTACATGTGTACTGTGTCAGGCAAAATGATACCCACTGTTTACCCCTAACATGTTCTGGGCTTCCAGGGGAAAGCAGACCACAGAACCAAATGTACCACCCAGGGTTTCAGTTACAAGCCACAGAATCCATTCTTAATCAGAAGGCTGGTTCTAGGGCGAGGTTTTGAGGTCTCCATTCTGTCTTTATCTGTTACTAGCTGTAGGACCTATCTGCCAATTATTTGACCACTCTGGGTTCAGACTTGCATTTGTCAGATGAGGGCAGAAACAGTGGTCATCGTCTGTAGGAATGAAAGCATTGAATATATGTGAACTAACTGGAGGAGGGCCTGACTCACATTAAGCATTATGTTAACCATCATCACCATCACCATGATCATCATCATCATCATCATCATCATCATCATCAATTTATCCTCAATCAGAAGGCCATGGAAGCAGGTTCAGAAAATGGCTAGGCATCAAGGGAGGATGAGCAGTAGGGTTAATAACAAAGTTTAAGCTGCAGAAACAGCCCGATTAGAATGCTGCCGCCGCCACACCGCTAGACACCACTGCCATCTCAGCTAGTCACCTCTTTGGTCACCACCGAACACTGCTATAGTGAAATCAATTATCAATTCAGCTTTTCTCTACTTGCTCTAAATTCAAAATCTTATATTAAAGCAAATAATTGCCAAAGCCCAGCTGACCTGTCCGAGATCAGGATTGGGCAGAAATGGCATCTCATCCATTCTGTTTTCCATACTGGGAAGTTGTGTTCTGTCTCCTATAAAGGCTCACATAACAGGGGATTCTTCCATTGTAGGGCAGACAATACCAACAATCCCAAATTCGAAATTGGGAAACGTCCATACAAAATGAGAAGTGCGGTAATAGTATGAAGCTAGGACAATGGTCACTACTTAGGGAGGTCAGGAGCTCTCTCCTAAGTCTGCTGTCTTCCAGAGCCTCCCTGTCCTAATGGAAGAACGCTTCATGCATTGAGTTGCACACGCTGGAATCCCAGATATCATCCCTGACACTTGTCTCTCCCTTTTCCCTCATAGCCAATCCATCATGCAACATCCTTTCAGTTTCACTGCCTCAAGTCACTTAAATCCACCTCTTTCCTTCTTTGTAATCCAAGCAACCACTATTACTCAGTTAGACTGTTGCAATAACCTCATCACAGGTCTCCCTGCCTTGTTTCTGTCCTCTCTCTAGTCTGTTCTCCTACAACAACCACAGTGATCTTTTCGATGTGCAAATCTGAGGATTCATCATTATCCTTTCAGTTGAATGGTTTCATAAGTATCAGGTTACAGACACTCATTAACATGCTCACATGGTCTTGCCTGCTTTGGTTTCTACTCTAAATTCAAATGTCCTGTGCTCTCACTCACTACACACCAGACACAGCGCTCTTCTTCTGCCCCTACTCTACACATGCTCCCTCTTGCCACAAACCTTGCTCCACCTAGAACACTTTCCTCCCCTCTTTTCCTGTTTATCCCTATCAATATTTGGTGCTCAGATCAATTGTTACTTCTTCAGGTGAGCCTTCTCTGACCATGAAAAATCCTCTTCCTCCAGATTCTCAAAGCATCCTGAAACTGTTCTATACAAATATTCATCACAATTGTGGCATTTATCATATACCGATTATTTATATAACACATAAAAGCAAGGACAATGTCTGATCAGAGTCTAGTAACTCCCATTTATTGAGGGAATTAATGATATGGCTTCCTTTGGAGGTTAAATTTATCATTGATTTTGTGGTCTGATTGAGTTTGTTGCATGGAGAAGAGGAGCAAAAGCATTTCAAGAGTAGAAACGGGATTTAGAATTCCCCAGATACACAAGGAAAGTGTAGAGTGGGTAGAGGTGAACAAGAGAGACACAGAAAGCAGCATATAAGACTAGTGAGGGGTGGCACCAATTGCAAAGGACCTTAAATGGGTGATAAGGTGTGGAGACGTACTTTTCTCTGTTTATAGAGATAATCTGTATGTCTGAGCAGTGGAAAGTCATAATCAGAAATGCAGAATGAGAGTTGAGGCAAAGACGTATGTTTGTTATTTAAACTTTTAATATCAAGTTAGCAAATACGTCTACTTCCACAGCAAAGTTTTGGTCATTCATTACAGAATTAAAGGAGGTTTACGTTTCAAAATACCTAAAATAATGTTGAAATACCTGTTTCTCATAAGTGCAATCTTAACTATCAGATTTTTTATTCCCTGCCTCCAATAATTGTCCCCCAAATAACTGCTATTTATATTCCAGTGAACAGATGTCATGTGATCAGCTGGAAAAAATTAGTATAACATGATCAATCAATAGAATGCCTCTAATTTTGGCTCAATACAAGCGTTTCCTATTAGGTTGATGATAACAGCTGTGGTAAGATTTGGTTCGATCCAGTTCTTAAAATAAAACAACTCTTCTCAAAAGTGTTGGTCTCAGGGTCCCTTTACATGCTAAAAGATTGTTGAGAATTTCAAAGAACTTTTGTGTATGTGAGCTATGGTGGGGATTTTTACCATACCCAAAACTAAAGCTTAAATTTTAAAAATAGTATTTATTAATTTAAAATAATAAGCCCATTATATGTCAACAGAACTAATATATTTTGTGAAAATAGTTATATTTTCTAAAACAAAAAAATCTAATTAGAAGATAACTGGATTCTTGAATCAGTTTCTGTATTTAATCTGTTATGATCTGCTGTTTTGGTTGAAATGCATGAAAAAAAATTCCGCCTCTTACAGATACATAATTGGAAAGGGTAGCGGGGCTTTAACGCCTTTTTCAGACAATCATGACACTGCAACCTGACAAACGGTAGTTCTTGAGGATAAGTTGCAATATGGAATATGAAACCATGTCAGTGAAACTTTCATACTGTTACACTAAAACTCATTGGTCTGTTTTACACTGTGAACAGAGCTTCTACCCCCTACAGGATTGTGTAACATCACACACTGGTCATTTGGAAAATACTTGTTCACTCTTTTGTGCAGGTCTCCAACATTCTGACAAATATCATCATACCATATCAAAAAATCACATTCATTATTATTGCTACTAACCTTACCAGAACAAATTTAAATACTGCAAAGCTGTTAAGCTATTGGTGACAGATGTAAGTTTTAAAACATAATTTTACTTGAAAGTTTAAATTCTGTCACTGGCAACAAATTCCATGCTGTTGAAGTGACAGGCTGACTTTGTTAATTTTGAGAAAATATCTGCCAAAGACCCAAGCCAGAATAGCTATCATTCGTCATTCTTTTAATGAAAATGCTGTTCCATTAAAAAATATCTAGTTTGGCTTGGAACTCACATAAGTTCACACTTTTTTTATAGACAACCATGATACTTCAACCTACAGCAGAAGTGTAATGTTTACATGTTCCTTTCCATTCTGTCACACTGAATAACAAAAAGGCATTCTCAAAGGGTACACTTTTACAAAAGTTATTTTTTTCCTGCTTCATCAGGACATCTTTAAGTAACAGTCATGACTTTTCACTGCAAGCATGTGGCAGTGAAGAAGACAATGACTATAATATAGTTTGTGCCACTGCCTTGAATTCTGCTCAGGCACCAGCAGTCTTACGCACCACGGCTTTGGTGCAGTTGGTGGAGATGCCGACAGAGCAAAAGAGCAAGTAATATGTGAATATTATTATGAAAGGAGCTTGGACCTCATGAACCACTCAGAGAGATCTTGGTACATCCAGGGATCTGTGGATGACACTTTGAGTACCACTGAAATAGGGATTAATTCCTAGATTAAAATGAAACAATGGGGTTCAGTCCACAGCCTGATCCAATTTATAATTTGACTATGTTCAAAAAAAGTCTACCTCGACATGTTTCTGTTGCTTTAAGAGCAATATGCTGTCACTAAAGAAAATAATGGCAAGTCAATTAAAAAAAAAGCATTTTGGTTGCTCATCACTTTGGGCCACAACAAAGCTTCCTATCACTAGAAAGGAAGGAAGGCATTTACCCCACATCTATGGTTGCTGTCATCAAATGATCCATTTAGGGGCTCTCTCAGCAAACCATGGCAGTTACTCACAATGAGTAGGCAATTCTGGAAAGCTGTGCTACGTGTCATTTTGATAACTAGCTTTTCAGAAGACTAGAGCTGAACAGGAGAGTAACCGGGTAATATAGGCATTCCCACATTAACTGGAGAAGTAATGCTTCCAACAACAACATGATTGTCAAGATGATGTTTTGTCTAGTGATTCACTTCATAACACGCGTTTATCCTGCCAGAGCAGGGAAGGCCCCAAGTATACACCTATGCCCTTATCAGACTGACACATACAGAAGTCAGAATTAGACTTTTCAAGAGAATTTGCCCGGCCCATGCTGAAAGCTATGGTAGAAAGTCAGTTGACTCATCCCAAGCATTTTTTAACTTGCCAACAAGCAGAGGCAGGAGTGAAGCATGTCAAAGGCTATTTGAGTGCAATTATGCCAACTGGGCAGGCACAAGCCATGCCAATTCTTGTAGTTTCTCCAATTCATGTCAGAACAAGGGCTTGAGTCTCAGTTTCCCACACTGGGTGGGTTTCTCTGAGTTATACCCATTGCATGAGTGTAACAAGGTGATCTGATTCATCCATGGTCACCAAGTAGGAAAAGAAAGCATATTTTTCTATTTCAATGGCATAAGGGCATAAAAATCATGCATTGGCTTCATATCAGTGGATAATCAGTGGTAAAGCATAAATATGCAGCCTTGGTGTAGAGAGGGAGGGGCATTTGCTGCTCATTCTTATTTTTTCAGAGTCATTTTACTTGTCTTTGTGTTTGAGGTTGTGGATGTGCTGCCATGAGGAATTAATGTTAAATTCTTGAGTACTTTCTTTCACCTATTTCTCAGTGTAGCTGCAACCCTCTGTTTACTGTGCTAGGTATGCCCCAGAAAGTCAGATGATTCAGTCAGACCAGTGCCATCAGAGTCACTGTGATCTTCCTAAGACACATCTGATCATAAAGCTCCAAACCTACAAATAAAGGCAGAGGGGTGGTCTGCTGGCTAGCCTGGCATAGATCCCATAATCAGGGCCTTCTTGACCTCTGTCATTGTATCCCCTTCACTTCCTCATTTGCCACAGGTTTCAGATACATGAATGTGTCTGCAGGGTCCTAGATGCCTTCTTGAACACATTTGCCTGGTGGCAGGAGCCAAGTCCTGGCAAAAGTCAGGAAGCAAAGTCTAATGGGCATCAGTGGAGAAGCTAGGAATGCTAACCACTGTCTCTTTATCTTTCAGAGCTGTGTCTCTTCATTTCCAAAATCAAAAGATTTTCACTTCCCCCCACCTCATTTATACATTTCACTGGTCATTGTAGGCCTTCTCATGATACAAAAAATAATAACCATTACCTCATTAGTAAATATGTAGACCAAAGTCTTATATGTAGCTGCATATCTAATTTTTTCCCCTTAATTATTTCAAGACCAAAATCAAGACAAGTTGTGGGTTGGGTAGGGGGAGGACGGGAGCGGGCTTGCCTTCCAGGCAGGCTGACAAGCCTTGCCGAGGTCAGGTTGCTTTGCTATCAGAGTCCATGCTCTGACTTCAGGCAGGTCAGGTCTTTGGCAGACTCTCCTCTCTGGCTTCCCCTCAGTTAAGCCCCTCCCAGCCAAGCTTGTCGGGGCCCTGTTCAGGTCCAAAGAAGCACTAAAAAAATGTCATTTGAGGCATCTTGTCCTAATGATGGCAAATATGCCTGAGATTTCTACTTTTAAGCTGTAAAAGCACTGGGTGTTACAGATGGAAGGGATACTCAATAATTTTTTGGAGGAAGAAACTGAGCCCCTGAGAGCAAACTTTATAGTTTGATTACAAGTTCTCCCTAAAAGGAGAGGAAAGGAACCAACCAAAAGAGCAATAAAAGAACCTGGTATAGTAATGAGCTATCTGTGCACCTTCAGCTGCCTGCACCTATTCCAGCCACAACGGAAAAAAATGAGAAAGCTGCCTCTACTCTACTTCTTTCCAAAGCTGCCCAAATGTTAATATTTTAGTAAATAAGAAACAGTGTCTAAATTTTCATTCAAGTTCTCCCATCCATTTAGTTAATAATCTAAATTATATTTATTTTTTCACAGGATTATGTAAACTTTTACTTAATGTAAAAACATGGCTCATAAACATTTGCATTCTTCCCAAACTAAACCATATGCCAACATGGTTATCTTTCTTCCCTGGGGTAGGAAACCAGAAGACTTTATTAAAATATATGAATACAGATACATGGATATGTTTTTCCATGTGGTAGCTCAAATATGATTCTTCCCCCTCAGTCTCAAACTCTACAGGTTGTAGACATCTCATCCACACACCAAACTAGCATTTATTTTACCAAGAGCACTACTTCCTTTTTTCCATCCCTTATTGCAACAGATAGGAGAATAATATCCAGATAAAGGTCTCCAGGCAAATGTACTAGAGAAATTGTAAAAGACTTCGAGGATGTTTGATGCCTTGAGTCTCAGCTCTAATGCCATCATGTTACTTTCTGATCTCTGATGTTTGCCAGGACTCTGCTCCCTATGCCCAGTAAATATAAATTTTCAGAACTGCGATCACAGCCATCACTAAATAGTGCTCCTGGTCAGACCTTTGTAGGCAAAGTGTTTTCTCCAACTTTCTGCTAGTTCTTAGGAGACAGTGTGAAGGAGAAGGGTGGTCATGAAGCATCACTCCAAGCCAATCATCTGTTCGCTTGTCTTGAGAATTACATAGAACCAAATCACTGTCTCCCTGAGTGATAAAAGTCTAACACTTTGTCCCAAAGGTGGGTGTTCTCTGAGGAATTGCTGGAGACACTATTGCCCCCTATGGCTACATAATCTTTCTAGACACAATCCAAAGGAAGCAAATGCCTTGGTGAAGGAAGAGAGACTCCTAAGAGGCATGGCAACCAGCAGCTGAGAGTGATTGTATGGATAATTCACACCAAAAGGGCTCCAAATGCTACTTTCATCTAAATGGACTATTCAGGTTGTCATCAGTTAGGCCAGGGAAATGTAGATATTTCAAATCTGAATTTCATAGCATTAGCATTGCATCAAGCCCAAAAGATAAGGAAGTAAATGAGTATAATTTGTCTAAAGCAGAATGTTTGCTAAAACCAGACAGGTCACTAAGAAAAAAAAAAAAGAGATAGCAGTTGAAATCCTTTTGTAAATGTAAATTGTATAACTTACATTAAACTCTTTCCTATGTATTATAGCTTTTGAGATATGCTATTCAGTTTTAAGAGAACGAGTTACCTCATATTGAATGACTCAATACAGAGATCTTAAATATTTACCCCTAAGCTCAGTATAAATGTAAAACAGCTGGTTTCTTTTTCTTTAAGAAATTTGACTTTTATTAAGCAAAACAATTCTGAGAGTGCATTTTCTGACAAATTCATATGATTAACCTCAATATTCTGTTATAATATATAGCAACACAGAAAAAAAAATAGCATAAAAGCAGGATAACGTACTTAATTCACAAATTCTTTGTTATTTCCCATAGAGTGAGCCTCACATCTGGAAAAACTCATGCAATTAAATAGTATGTCCAAGAAAAGATCATCTGAAGGAATTCCAAATATATTCTTTTTTTTTCTTCATTGCATTGCTGGTTGAATCTAATGGAGAGCATTTAAACACAGGAAGTCAAGGGAAAAATGTTTAAAAATACATTCTGTGTTACAGTGTCCTGGGATGTGAAGGGACACCCTAAGTTTGCTGGGTGTTGTCCCCTGCCTCAAGGTAGGACTGTACCAAACAATTCCAATGAATTGACTTCTTAAATATTTAGGAAAGGAGCTCTATGCTGCCATTGATCCTGTGTCCTCGGGATTTCTTTGCAGCCATAAAGGCTTTCTTTGTTCAGAACCCATATCCTTCCTCTTAAGCCCATTTTATTTCCTCTTTCCTTGAGCACCAGGCCACCAGACAAAGTCACAGACCCAGCAGGCTCCTGCTACTCTCCAAATTCCTACAACTGCACAACAGTCACTGCAGAGAAAACTCATTGTTTCGTGGGAGGTCAGAATTACAATGGCAATAGTTTAGAAGGGAGGAGATTAAAAATAAAAAGAAAACAGGCTTCCTTCAGCCACAGAAAACATTCTATGACAATGCCACAGCACAAAATTAGGTAACACATTGCAGGACTTGATTACATGACATTGGAGAAATGACATTTGGCATTTTACTCCCTGCCTTTTTAAGAGATCTGTATTAAGAACTGGTAGACAGGAGGGGTTGCGTCTGCTTTGCAGCAGGGATCAGAATGATGTATGACAGGAGCTTATCATTCTGCCACTCAGGTTTTTCTGACCTTCCTATCTAAACAGGTTCCTGCCTTCCCCCACCATTGATATTAACCATCATAGCATTACGTTTATTTTCTGCTTAGCATTTATTACAATCTGTAATTGATTTTTACAAATTTGTTTGTTGTTCCATCTTCACACTGAAATATTGTTCCAGGAAGGCAATAGCCCTACTTATTAATCATGTTTATACCTGTATCAGAGGCAGTACCCACAAATAATAAATGGGATAAAAGAATAAATGTGTAAACAAATGCTATCCCTAGAACCCAGACCTCCCTGACTCCACTGCTTTAGAAGACTTTATTCCCCACACACCCACCCCTCTGCAGCAGCAGCCTCACGAATCATATTTGTCTGCATTGCTTCTCATTAATGGATAAGTACGGACACAGTCCTCCTTGCAGTTATCCCCTGTGTGAGCCCAGCCAGCCAACGCCCTAGAGTTAAAGCTTGCAGTTGTTTGGTGTTTAACTTTGAGCACACTGATGGACTCAGGTTTCTGTTTGCAAAGTCAGACCACAGAAATTAAGTTAATTGAGACATTATGGCAGAAGAATTTTCCTTTGGGGATGAGTTTATAAGCTTCTCCAGACTTTTGGGATGACTGGCACATCTTTTCTGCCTAATCCTTTCCCTTCTCTCTGTACAAAAATGAAGGAAAAATGATCTGCTATGGAAGAGAGAAACAAAGGACTATGCAGACATTTGATTATCTTTTAAAGTAAGAGATGAACTAAAAACCATTTAATGGCCTCTTTAAGTTAATGACAGAGGAAAAACAAATCTGAAGTTGAAACCAGCAATTCCTTTATTCAGAAAAGCAAGCTGAAACTTTGGTGAATAAAATCTGCTAGAGGTTATACTAGAAAGGCACACAGGGAGAATAACGAAAATAAAATTGGCATCTAAGAGTTATCCATCGGTAAATTTTATTTATCATTTTCAGGCTTTCAGTTATACGGTGCTTGTATATTTTCAAATTTTTATTTGCAAATTGCAGTGCATTATATGTAGTGGGGAGAACAGTGAGCCTAGCACATAGAGGAGCACCAAACAATCTCAGGTAAAAGAATAAAAGTCACATAAGAAGAAGACTCTCAGGCCGGGCGCGGTGGCTCAAGCCTGTAATCCCAGCACTTTGGGAGGCCGAGGCGGGTGGATCACGAGGTCAACAGATCGAGACCATCCTGGTCAACATGGTGAAACCCCGTCTCTACTAAAAATTACAAAAAGTTAGCTGGGCACGGTGGCGCGTGCCTGTAATCCCAGCTACTCAGGAGGCTGAGGCAGGAGAATTGCCTGAACCCAGGGGGCGGAGGTTGCGGTGAGCCGAGATTGCGCCATTGCACTCCAGCCTGGGTAACAAGAGCGAAACTCCGTCTCAAAAAAAAAAAAAAAAAAAAAAAAAAAAAAAAAAAAGAAGAAGACTCTCAAAGTATCACTCACGTATAACCTTGGAAAAATGATGTAATCTCTCAGAGCCTCAAAATCCTATTCTGTAAGATGTTCTCTGCCCAACTCAGAGGGTTGTGTAAAACCCAAATAACATAATGCACTATATATAGCAGAATTAAATGTGAAATATAATAATGGTATTATTTTGTAAGAAAATTATGGAACTCACCACGTTCTTATTCAATAAATATCTTTTATATATAGTATATGTGATTTTTTCTGTTTTCCCAATTTTTTATATTCTGCAGTTTAAAAACATAAATACACTTCATTATAAAATTTTAAATGGGAAAAATGTTTTTAAAAAATTGAAATTCCTTTACCTGATCCCCATTCCAAATACGTTCTGAGATAAATCCAGTCTACAGTTTGACATATCATCTTACTGATCTCTTATAGCATGTATGCCATATAAGTTGTATATATTATTTTTACAAAAATGCAATTACATTCTCCATATTGCTCTGCATTTCTCAGTAAACAATGTCTCATAGGTACCCTTTTATCTCAGCACATATAGATCTGCCTCATTGTTTTTAATTGCTTCATATTTCATAAGGCCATTATTTCTCAATAATAATTCATAGCAGATGATACTAACAGTAAAATTGATTGCATCATTTTAAATAGGTTAATAGTGTGGCCAAAGAACCATTACTTTGTCAACAGAAATACCATTTTCATGATTGGTATTTCTAAATCCTTCAATCTCAGAGAAGATACTAGAACTTCTCCTTTGTGGCTTGTTTCAGGGTAGAGCAGCTCTTCTTCCTTGTTTCTCACCTGAATATCTGCTGTTCAGATATTGTAAGAATAAATACGATTTGGCAAAGTTTCCTGGATAACATTTTGGGCAGAACAATCAGTCCTGGTTCCACCTGATGTTGTGATGTTAGGAAAAAGTCATTAAACTTCTCAGTATTGTGCCTTTTTCTTCCTGCATAACAGTGTTCCAGAGCTGCTCTTAACCCTTTCATGGGATTAGTGTGAGGCTTGAGGAAGCCACAGGGTGAAAGCCACTGGACACCTAAAGAGATGCTACAAGGATCCAAAAGGCCATCTTGATTCCACAGTTAGGAATGCCTCGGGAGCAATTTGTCCCCATCCTCTCTATGTGAGTGAACAGTTAGTCACTTTGGAAACCCTATAAGACAGTATTGGTATCTCCAAGTTTTTCAGATGAGATGAGAAAGTAAAGCCTAGGGAAAGTAAGAAGACTACCTAAAACCCTATTCCTCTTAAATGGCAGTGGAGGGCTTTAAACCCAAATCTGCCAGCTCCACATTCTGTGTTTATTCAACTAAGGAAACCAAGTCCCCAATGGTCACAGAATCAAAGTAGCTTTCATCTGGCAGTGGTTTCAGGTGAAGTTCCTGGAATCTTACTCCTGGCTAATGGCAGTGCTTCCTGTCCATGGCTTACATTGAGCCCAGAGTATATTTCTCAGTGTGAAGTGTGTTTCGGTCATCAGGAGGAATATGCTCAGTATTTACAAGTTTTTATCACTCTGTGGCCATTCTCATTCACACCAGAGTAAAGGTGGCCCAGCATATGAATTTCAGAAGTTCTGTGGAGCTTTAGTTTCTCCAGTGGGCTTTGCCAAGCACAATGAAGAGGGCAATGTCCAACTGCCAAAGGGTGCCCTTCTGGGGCTACAGAAGCCTGATCAAAAGTCATGAACGAATCTCTGCATGGTGGAATGAGAGTGTTTTGGATTAATCGAGAAGGGGCTGTTTCTTTAACTCCCCTCCAAAGACCTCTGTCACTGAAGACATTTTCTAGGTTTCACAGGGCAAAGAGATTCCCAAGAGACAATCTGGTTGTTTTAGTAACCACCATAGGCCTGTTAACAAGGGCAATAAAGGGTCTGCTTTCCAGGCACAATGATGCTGTGAGCTTATTAATTGAGTTTAACTGTTCTGTTAAATTCTGAGAAAGGCTGTGAAAAGGGTGATACCCAGGTCCCACTTCCCTGAGGTGAAAGGACACATACTGACAATAGCCCAAGAGGATTCCAGCACAAAGAATCCAAAAAGGGCCAGCAAGGACCCTGGTTATTCCTGCTGATGACACCTCACACAGAGGACCCACTCCGAGCGATTGCGATGAAATTGACAATTCAATTCTACTTTCACTACATAAGAGTTGCCTTTATAGATCATTTTATTATTTGTTCATTTTCAGAAAGAACAGATCAGGCCAACTTCTGAAAACAGTATTATTATTTTTCCTAGATGTACTCCAAATTTAATGTGGCCAGGCTGTCAAGTGACCTGCAGCCTTTGATACAGTCAGCCTGGAGCAGGGTGACCCAGATTAGCGGTGCCTGCTTGTGGCTGTCAGGGCCTGTCATTGTGGGTGGTTACGCTATGCTTCCAGGCCTCCCAGGCAATCAGCGAGACATGGACTTAATCGAACCACCCACGCCTGTCTGACTCCTGCAGGTTGGCATGCTCCGACAGCCACTGGGTGCCTGAACCACCAGGAGGTCCTGCTGCTGCTCTACCACTGGCACTGCCTCTCCCCATCCTCATCTACATCCATAGAGATGGAAGTGATAGCCATGGGAATACCATCCCGTTCATCTTCTAAATTCGTGTGCATTCTCAGGAGCTAAACAAGGAAAGGGCACAAGGATCACTTGGTCATGTAACAAAGATGTTTAGAAGACTTCGGTTTATGTTCTCATGTTGATTAGCACCCCCTGCAGCCATCATTCTCACATTAATCCTTAGCAGTTGGTGATCTGGAGAATGTTCTCAATCTCCTTGAGTTTTACATTTCTATCCTCTAAAGAGGAAAGCATCGCACAGTGTTGTTCTGAGATTTATGCAATTCTTTCTATGAAAGTGTTTATAAAGTGCAACAATGTAAACGTTGTTTGTTAGTGGTACTACATGTGTCTAGTACTGGATTTGCCCCCATACATCCAATATTGTATTTACACAAAGTGGAAATTTTACCAAAGAGAGTTATGCTCTATTGGCTCCTCTACTTGCTGTATCTTTGGGGAGATCTGACTTTCAAAATATCAAAACAGGAGAATGTTGCTTCCAACCACTGACTTCTCTGGCAGACTTTTCACCTAGAGGGAACGATTTGTCCGGATCTGTTTAAGATGACTTTTTCTCACCTTCTCTTTTTCATCTCTGTGAGAAAGAACCACTGAGGGGCCAAACTGTGTGCTCAGTTGAGAATGTTGATTCCCAATGCTTTCTCTTCTACTTTACCATCACGAGACTCAACCCTTGGGGATATTCTCACAATGTATCAGTGAACAAATCTGAAGGAATAAGTCAGCATGTTTTGATCCTCTTTCTTTTAAACCTGTTTTAATGGTCTGAACCCTTTTTATGAGCTATCTACTTAACAATGATGATAGTAAATTTTTTAAAAATCTTAATGAAAAAGAAGACATTTTATTGTCACAATGTAAGAGCTGCCTTTATAAATCACTTTATTATCTATTCATTTTGAGAAAGAATAGACTGGACCAATTTCTAAAGCCAAAATTATTATTTTTCCTAGATACACCTCAAATTTAATTGATATAAACTGATATCCAACAATTTTATATAATGTTCAGCAACTTGGACAGTTTTATAGAATGTCACTTAACGGTGGAATTAAAGCTCCAGAGGAAATGGCATGGTATTCTATTATTTGTTGATGACATGATTTTGTATAGGATACTATTCCCTGTTTTGCTTTGGATTCTGGTTGAGATTTCAATGTTGATTTATCAGCTTTCTGGACCCTCTGCTAGACATGTTCTCTTTGCTTCTCTGGGTCCACTGCCTATCCTTCTCTGTTTTTTCTCTGCTCCTGGAGACAGATGGGTCCGTGTAAATAATATCAATGGCTCACACTCCCTTTGGCTTCCAGCTCTCTTTTGGGCAAATGGGAAGACACAGCCAGAGATGAGAAAAAAAGAAAGAGAATGAATTCAGAGAATGTGTTTCCCCAGTCCTTCCCCATGAGGTCACCTCAGGCTAGTTGTGCCTCTCAACCGAGACCTGTGGTCCTCTCAAGGCAGTGTGCTCTACAGGACTCTCTCTTCAAGGTTCCAGCAACCCCACCCTCCTCAAGCCTAAAAGTAATATCTCTTAAAGGTCTCCTAAAATCCCACCTTTGTTAATAGCCTTGAAAAATAATGTTTCTTATATTACCCTATTCTGAATGAGTCATCTATTCTGTTTTAAGACCTAGATTGAAAGACTCTCTAGTTCACATCTTTGTATTTTCTCTTTTATTCTGACTTCATCTTTCTCTTGTAAATTCTCTAATTGTTTTTCTTTTTTTTCTGATTTTTTTTATTTTTTTTTGTAGAGGTAGGGTCTTCCCATGTTGCCCAGACTGATCTCAAACTCTTGGACTCAATTAGTCCTCCTGCCTCAGTCTCCCAAAGCTCTAGGATTATAGGCATGAGCCATTGTGTCTAACCCCTTTTTATTTTTAAAATATCCTTAAAAATATTTTGTTTTAGTCTCGCTTTTAAGTGAGGAAAGATATAAACAAGAAATAAATTATTATTTATTATTTGAGACTTTTTTAGACACTTCGAATCTTTTGAAAGACAAGGTAGAGATGAAATCAAGGTATAGGAAGAAACAGAAAAGAAAAGTAAGAAAGAGTCCCCCAATTTAAAGATATTCAAGGACATCATCATTACCACCACCAACAAAAACCATTTAGTATTCTTTTAATATAATCTAGGCTCTGGAATAAGCAATTTCTATCCACCATGGAGGCCTTACAGTGAAGTCATGAAGTAGGTGCTACTATTTCTCCATTTTACAGATGAAGAAAGTGAGGCTTGGAGGGATGAAATAATTTATCCAAGGTCATACAATTAGCAATAAGGCAGGAATTTAACAGAATTAAGGCAAGCGTTTGTAGTACTGAGTTGGAAATAATCATGCTTTTTCTACTTTTTCTAGTATAAATTATAGCATTTTGAAAAAACTAATCAGTAAAGTAGATACAGATAATCTAAAGCAAACTGTCAAATAATTATCACTACTATAAACTCTTCTTACCAATCTCGATTATTTTCTTTTGTAAACCATCCTGAACCTTAACAGAATTATAGCCCTTCTTGGTCTTTGGAGCTTAGCCCTGTGACCACCCTTCCATCTGAGTGTCTCCAAGGGTCCTATCTATAAGCTGTCTACTTTCATTCCTTTTTGGCTCTGATATTGGTGATCAATTTCTTCTGTTAGACTCTTCAACACTTTGAACCGACCATCTTTGCCAACTTTAAATATAAGACAGGATTTTTCTATCTCCTACCATCAGCAGCAACAAAAGGCAAAAAGAAATCTGCTTCTGCGAACATAGAGGCTGAACAATCAGAAACCTAAACAATTTTTTAACTTTACTCTCCTTCCCCTCTGTATCAGCATTCTCTCTTACGTTAATTTGAAATATAGACTTTGACTGAACACAGGGCCTGTGGCATCTGAACCTATTGAAGGAATACCCTAACCAGGACTTCAGATCTAAACACACTTCATGGTAGAACACAGTCAACCAAAGTTCTAACAAGGTTTTTGAAGACCAATCTAAATGGCTTTCATTATAACCTTGTTAGGATGATGGATGTAACACTGAAATTTTTTCTTCTAACCATACAATTTCACTAGCAATATTCAAGAAGATTTTCCAAACATCTGTTTCTATTTTTCTCTTTATTTTTCTCAGATTCCCTCTGAGCTCATTGGCTGACCTTGACATCACAGCCAAGCCCTAAATGAAAGCATTTTATCATGCTCCATTATTTTCCAAAGAAGGTCTGAGTTTTTATTATCCAAGCAATAACAGATTCCATTTTTGAGACTTCTTATTATATCTTTAGCCACATCATAAAAAAACACGAATTTTATATTGTCAACGTTCTAGTGTACCTTTTTTTTTTTTTTTTTAAAGAAACATGGTTAACAAGTTGAATATGACCCCTGGTTACTTCATACAATGTGGTTGGTGCATCTCTTTTCTGAACAATGATGACAAGCAGAAAATTGGGCATATCTGTATTTAAAGTATAAGATAAATTAGTCAAATTTTGATCTGAAATTACAGCAAAGGAATTGTCAAGTTTGAAATGCAGTCCAATGCCCTTGAAAATAATGAGAATATAATTATAAAATAGGATTACATAAAATTCAGGGGTCTCAGAAGATTAGCCACAGAGAGATCACATCATCCAAGGCAGAGTGTCTCTAATTTGTCTTTCAAATTGTTGCTCCTGAAGAAGTTCAATGATGTATCCAAGGTCACATACATGGATTTCTGCCTAAGGGAACCTTCTTCCTGTTTTCCTGGGCACCATGTCTGAGAACTGACTATCTGACTCATTCTTTTCTAAGCCCTAGAGGAACAAGGTTATGCAATTCTCCACAGGTATTTTGGCAGCTTGTTAGGATATTTGACTCAGGGCTCACTCCAATCTTCTCTTAGGATAAAATACACATATTCTCTCAGGGACATTAGACCACCAGAGAAGATGGTTACTTGTACAGCAGGATAAAGGCCTTGTGGGATTAGAAGCCCACCATTCTATGATCCAGCTTCAGATGAAACTCACTGAGCACCTACTATGCATTGAGCACTGTGCAAGATGCTCCCACAGAGACAATCTTTCCTGGGCCGGGAGGTTTACATACCTAACCCGATTCCACCACTAATTAGCACTGAGACCTTGGACCAAACTTTGAGTCTGTTTTCTTTCTATAAATCTGAAGAAATGTTACCTGGATTCTTATCTCCCAGAACTGTTGTGTGGGTCACATGAACTAATACACAGCAAAACACTTTCTTAAAATGTTGCTATTGAAATATAATGTGCAAAAGAAAACCACATAATTATAATTGTATAGGTGGATACACTTCACAAACAAAACACACCAGTGTAATCAGTGCACAGTTCAAGAAACTGAACATTACCCCATAAGTCCCCATCATGTTCCCTAATGGCTGCCAACCCCCAAAGAGTAATCACCATTCTAACTCCTAAGAGTCTAGCTGTCTTGCCCGTTTTTCTGTTCTACATAAATGGAGTCATATGGTATAGGCTTTTGGGTGCATGGCAGTTTTCGTTCAGAATTATGCTTGTGAATCTCATCCGTGTTGCTGTGTGCTTTTTTAAGTTCTTTGTTCTCACTGCTTTACGGATTCTGTTGTATGAAGAAACATTTTACTTCCCACTCCATTGTTGATGGATACTTGGGTAGTTTCTAGCTTTGCTCTGTTAACAATTATAAACATTCTAAGACATGCCTTTTGATGAACATACGTACTCGTCTCTGTTGGGCATGTCCTGGAAGTGGAATTGCTGGCTCCTAGGCTTTATATATATTCAGCTTTAGGAGATATTATCAAATGACTTTGCAAATGGTTGTTCCAATTCACATGGCCAATAATAGAGCATGAGAAAAACCGACATTTGGTATTTTTAGGAGTTTTTTTTTTCGTTTTAGGTAAGTAAATTATTTATTAATATAATCAGATTATCACATTTTGAATGACTCATCTCAGGGCCCATCATATTAACACACATGAATATTTCACATATTCATACTGCGTGTCTGAGGACATTTTACAATTCACTTTTGGTATATATAGCATCTGGATCTATGAAAGTTAACCACAACTAGGGCCACTGGAATATAACATCCACATTTATTCTCTTCTACAGAAAAAGGACATCCCAAGTTTGGCTGAATCCATATGCATTAAAATGTGTATTTCTCAACTACTCTTATGTCCTAGCAATGGTTATTTAAAAAATGTAATTTAACTAAATTAACTAGTGAGTCTGGTATCTAAAAGAGAAGACTTCTGGCTTGAAGAGCTTCTCTAGAAGGTAAGCTTTCAGTTTGGAGGAGCCTCAGAGACCCTTTGACCTACTCTCTCATCCTATAGGTGATGAAATTGGAGTCCCCCCAAAAGAAAGGACTTACCTGCGATATTGGAGCTACTTAGCATCAAAGCGAAGACCAGAACCCAAATCCCCAGAGGCCCCCTTGACTTCATTTACATCCTCCTTTCCTCACACTGGCCAAGCTTTCTTAAATAGTTAAGGAAAAGATACTGCTACACAATAAGTGACCACAGAGGAAACCTCCTGTGACAGAACAGCAGAGAGAAAGGCCAGGTGAAGTCAGTGCAGACAGAGTAGCTGTCACAGTTGAGTGTTCAGAGAGGCACTGGGGAAGAGCGGTGGTAGAACATTCTACTGGTCATCGCCCAGGCTGCCAGTAAGTGCAGACCAGAGACTAGACAAGAGGATCTCATAGAGCAGTCCCGGCCAGTCACCCCTCCCAAGCCGTAACTTCCTTCTGAAAAGTTCCTCTGAGGTCTCCTTTCCACCATCTGGTTCTACCCTTGCCCAGATTTCTCTTCCCATAACCTTCCCTCATGCTGCTCCTGCCTTTACCCTGCTAATTCCTGCACATCCTTCAGGTCGCCATGTCTTCCAAGTCTAGAGCCTGCGTAATCATCACACTATTCCTCCCCCATGCTTGGCACTTCTTAAGTCCTCAGTAAATAATGAGGAATGAATGAATGAACATGTTATCCAGTGCAGTCCTTGTAAGTAATAGAGGCAGAAATCCTTGCCCTGGCCAACTCACCTTAGTTTCTTGTTCTTTGTCAGGGGGCAGGAGCAAGGGAGGGGTTGTTGGTATTGTTTCTTAAGTAACTTAAAAACTAACCTTAAGTATTGATTCTAACCTATAGGCAGAGTTGAGAACCACTAGGCTTGGGCAATTGTTACCAATTCTGGTTGTATGTAAGAATATTTATTTTAAAAATAACCTTTTTTTATACAATTGAAAGGAAATTTTTGTGACTTAATTTTTCATTAATTTGAGACTTACATAACAGTCACAAAGAAAGATAAATTTTTAATAAGAAGAATGAGAATGAACCTCAAATTTTTAATTTTCTCAAAGACTAGAGTGGTTTTGTTTCTGTTATTCCCAGGGTACCCCTTCCTACTTACCACTACCCTCACCAGCAAAGACAAATTAAAAGGAGCGAGGGAGAGAAAATGAAGCAAAACAAAACAAAAACCTCCCATTAGAGTGTGGCAGAATGGCCAGAAGAAAAAGGAGACAGTACCAAGCTAAGAGGGAAAATATAAAAACAAGAGGATGAGATGACATCAATGCAGTGGTTTTGCTCAGAAGACAAGGAATGTTGGAATGCAGGTGGCAAATTCCTGTCCTGAGGGACAAGTTTCAGTTCTGTAACTGTTAGGCATGAAAATACAATAGGGCTTAATCTTACCAAATATAGATCCACCCTGGCCAAGTACAGGTATGTACCTTTGTGTAGTCATTTATTTGCCCTTCCCCTGCCCACTGCTTTCCATTAGCACATTATGAAAATCCTGCCCTGGAAAGAAAAGAGACTAAAGCAAAAAGTGAGTTAACCCACTGGATTCTTCTTCCGACATAGCTAAGACAGTTCCTCCATCAGCAAGCCCTTTAAGTCGTATTCAGTGAGTGTTCTGCTTGTTGGAAGGAGTTAAGGCATTTTGCTGTTAATATCAGGTAGCAAATGATAGGCCAAGAACATCTGATAGTTTTTGCTGCTCTGCAAAGTGAAGGTTTAGCATCCAAAAGTAGTTACTCTCCTTTCATTAGGAAGGGAAGAGCAGAGTGAATAGAACAGGCGCTGGAGTCTTGCCCAAGCTGGTCTATGAATTTGGGCAAGTTGTTTCACCTCCCTGTGGCTCCGCGCACTCATCTACAAATCAAGGGTAACAACAGTACCTACTTCAAGAGTTGTTAACAGGACTTAATAAGTTAATTAATACAAATCAAAAACTTGGAATTGCGCCCGGCATGTAACAAGATATGTTAGCTATGATCGTCATTAGATGTTTGGTTTTACTATAAATGCTTATTTCAAAAATGTACATTTGTTCCAATGTGATTGAAATATTGGGAAACAATTTGAGCATAATGTAAATGCCAAGTTTACTCTCTGCAGTTTGATCTGCAAAAAATACTAGGTGAACCCAAGGAACTGTACCCAGGTCAACTGAGCTATAAGGGATACACAAAACCACACATTCGCAAACTTAGACATCTGCAAGCTAGTGTAGTTCACCATGTATGTGATAGGCCACACCCATCCACACCTATTGTTTTAACTTTTGAGTATAACGATGATTTCAGATCATCTCCCCACCACTTCATAATAATTTATCAGCTGCAACCCTTCAGATACCCACTTCCACAAACAACTTTCTGTCTTTCTTTCTATGAGTGTTTATTGGCAAGTTTCAGGGTTTGGGACATACTGTCAGGAAGAAGTCCTGGAAAGCAAGCACAGCAAACAGGAAAGACAGAACTTCTATTGGTCCTCATTTCAAGATCGTGCCTGCATGTTTCAAAGGTCACCAAGCAGAATGCAACCCACTGGAAATACTGCATAATGCATAAGGGCAGAACAGAAAATTAAGACCTAAGTGTTCAGTACTGAATATATTAGACTTTTTTTTTCCTTAAAGTGTACTCAGACTGAGGTTCTTAGAATTCGAACAGGTTTTAACCACAGAAGAGTTATTATAACCTTAAATTTCTAGATAAAATTCAGAGCAAAATATGTGCAAAACAAAATTGAGATCATTCCTGAATAACTGAGTTAAGCCTTTTGAGGTACTGAAAGGATAACCCTCACTGTGTATCTTTCTTTATCTCCCTCTCTTTCACGAACACTCAGACACTCTTTAAACCAATATGAAAAGTTACTTTTAAAAAAAGAGAAAATGTAGGCATTTAAATGTACAAAATAAACTACATAAACAGAGTTCAGGGAATTTTGAGAATAAGAAAATAAGGAATGCACAAAATTTTAGCAAATGTCTACCCACCCTGCCCTTCCAAATATAGTCTTACAATCTGCCTGCAAATGTTAATTAGTAACAACTGAGTGCCTAATGGATCAGAAACCTTATAAAAACATATTCAAGTAGAAAAAGTGTTTTCTTCTAACTAAATAGTACTGAATCTTAGGAATCAAACAAACAAACATAAAGAAGTAGACAGCAGAGGCAAAATGCCACTACCCTGTTTGTTAATTGATGACTTCCTGATCTCAGTTAAGTTAGCCTGTACTGCTATGGATCTTCTTAGAAGGCAGAAATAAACTTAACCCAATGCAAAGCCCCATGAAATTTATTTTCACTACCTAAAGCTCCCAATACCTTGAAGTCTTATAAGGAACACTATTTCATTTTCAATTTACAAACAAAATTATGCATTAAATTCCTGCCATCTGCCATGTACTGTGCTGAAATGCCATGCTCACCAGCATGCCTGAGAACCATGGTGATGGGAGCAGGAGGCAGCTCTGCTCCCCTGAACTTGGACTTAGCCTTCACCAGAGCTGCCAGCACCATTGGAGAGCAGGCTTTTCATGAGCTCTGGCAACTTCCAGGTCATGTTTAGAAAAGTGATTAAGACTCCTTCCTGGGGGTTACCCAGGAAGGTAGTCTCTGCCCTGAACTTGGCTTTTTTCTCAGACTGTGTGACATTTAACTTCTTCTCTGAAAAGAAGGATGTGCCGTTTGTAGGGCCAATATGACCACAGGAAGTAGCAGAAGTCCTGAATTAAGAAATGGTAAAATTCCTGAGAGCTGAAGGCTTATTGGGGACTGTGCAAGATCATCTCTAGAAATAGTAGATAGAAAGCCATGAATAAAGCCAGTTTTGACCATTGCTATGGGGATGAAGCTACAGGACAGGTCTCACCGGCCTCAACTTAGACTTAGCTCCAGAATCAGCTAACACCTCTCCCAGGAAGAGAAACTTGGATAAGATTCAGCATAAACATCATCCTGGACCTTGCTGGGCATTCTTCTCTAAGCAGAGTTCACATCAGCCTTTGAAGCATCCTATTGCTGGGAAGTTACTATGGAAGCATCCTGTACACCTTCTCAGAATGAATCAGACAGTCATCTGGAGGAGAGTGTGTTATCAACGTGGAGTGACAAGCATGGACTACATCATCAAAGATTCACCTGGGCCTTTGCTCAGTTTGCTCAGTACTCAATCAAAATGCAGGATTTGGATCCCAAAGGGTGTGGCATGAACTGGGGGTTCTGAATAATAGGTCTTGCTCTAGACAAGCCCAAGGGAGCAGACATGGCCTCTGCCGTAAGCTCTCAGCTTGGCTCAGACTTACAGACCTAACTTCACCCTGACTCCTTCATCTTCCTTCTCCACCCTCTTCTTAATTCCACACAATGATAGCTTTCTCCTCTCCAACACTTAATGGTCTCTCTCATTTAAGTGCTAGCGGTCCTTGGACAGTTTCTGTCAAGTACTAGCCCTTCTTGTCTGCAGATCCTGAGATCCTTAATTGACAGATTCAGCTGTGCCTATTTCTGAACCAATCCTGATTAAGAAAGTGGTCCCACCAGAATTAGTCTTTTGCTGTCAACTAATGGTTTTCAACTAGGGTAATTTTTTCCACCCAGAGATATTGGTCAATGACTGGAGACATCTATGGTTGTCACAGCTGAGGGAGTATTAATTACTAGCACCTCGTGGGTAAAGGTGAGGAATTTCATTAAACATCCTACAATGCCCAGGGAAACCCCCAAAACAAAGAACTCTCCAGCCCCAAGTGATCATATTGCCAAGGTTGAGGAGCCCTACTGTAGACCTAGTCCCAGGCGTGGGGCATGGGAACCCATGCACACATCAAGTCAAGCTTTCCTTCAGTGCCCTATTGGTGTTCTCCTTGTCGGTTTCATTTCTGCCTCATGTACCTGCTTCAAGTTCTGGCTTTCCCTGCTGAGTCTGGAGTCTTGCCTCGAGCCCTGCCTGTGTGTCAGAAATCTTGGCTTATGGCAGCCCCCTCACCTGGATCTCCCATTAGAGTCCTATCTATGTGGATCCACAAAGCCATCATTCATCTAATTTTCAGTATTCTTGCTATATGAACCCTTTCTACCACCAATCCCTACTGACCAGATCATAACCCAGGAACAAAAACAGTGAAGTCAGCCTGATTTCCAGTGCCTTTGGATATTGTATTCTGGCCTGCTGACTGCTTTTCGCAGGGGCCATCCTGCCCTCAACCTGGGTGTCATTTCTCATCCCCCAAAATCTGTCCCTGAGGTCCCAGAGTGACTTATAGCTGAGCTGACTTCCCCAGGAGGCTTTGCAGGAGGAATTTCTAAGGGAGCAACACTAAGCACTATGCTGAGGGTAGCGCTGTGCTAGGCAGATACTTTAAGCCAAGCTCTAAAGCATGATGAGTCAGTCCAAGACACTATTCTAAAATAACAATGGTAACTTCTTATAAGCCACCCAAAGTATTGTCTCTGTCTTTAGTAATTGTTTCAAATTTTTGTGTGATTAGCCAGCCTCCAACCCTGGATGTAGAGAACAAACACATAGCTATTTTCCTGGAAGAGAGAGCCACACACCCTGCCAGGATATTATGCTGCCCGCAGGCACGGTATGAAGACATACCCACCCCTCCCTGCCATAGCAGAGAAAGTTCATTTCCAGAGAAGAACTCTGGTTTCTTGGCCTTGTTCCAGGCTGAACCAAAAGAGTAAACAAGATAGACAAAGCACCAGATGGCGAGTAGCTATTCAGAATGATTCAGCCCACAAACATCTCCGCATCTAAGAAAGGACTGCAGGGTTCCAGCACACTAAGGTACATCTGGGTGGGGTGACAGCAACAGGTGCTCATGTGAAGCAGTTGGAGATGGTGGTACACAAAACTAAGCCTGGAAGTAGTCTGTTACTGCAAGAACCATGGCCACTTGGAAGTAAAATCATGTCACTGGTGGGACGAGGATGCTGTGGAATTTTTTATATCTTTTTTTTAAACTTTATTATACTTTAAGTTCTGGGGTACATGTACAGAACATGCAGAATTGTTACACAGGTATGCATGTGCCATGCTGTTTTGCTGCATCTATCTCCCTGTCATCTACATTAGGTATTTCTCCTAATGCTATCCCTCTCCAAACCCCCCAGCCCCTGCTATCCCTCCCCTACCCGCCTCCACCCCCTGACAGGCCCCAGTGTGTAATGTTCCCTTCCCTGTGTCCACATGTTCTCATTGTTCAACACCCACTTATGAGTGACAACCTGCAGTGTTTGGTTTTCTGTTCTTGTGTTAGTTTGCTGAGAATGATGGATTCCAGCTTCATCCATGTCCCTGCAAAGGACATGGACTCATCCTTTTTTATGACTGCATAGAATTCCATGGTGTAAATACGCCACATTTTCTTTATCCATTCTATCACTGATGGGTATTTTGGTAGGTTCCAAGTCTCTGCTATTATAAACAGTGCTACAATAAACATATGTGTGCATGTGTCTTTATATTAGATGCTGTGGGATTTCAACCTTGTTGGTTTCAGCCACTGCTTTTACATTTGCACTGCTGTTTAAAAGGCTAGTTCTATCAGATTCTGAGGATAACATATAGGAAAAATAACAAAAAATAAAGTAGTACTCCAGGCACAGGAAATAATTATCAAAACATCCTTTCCCAGTATAGTGAAATTAGTAATTTTCACAAGGAATCTGCATCTCCAGCAATCCTCCCTGGAGAAAAAATGGAAGTGAATAAATGGAGAGATAAAACTGAAAATAGGGCAATCATTTTAATATAATGTTCAAATAATGTAATAATAAAATCTAAAATATTGTACGCATTGGAAAGAACACAACGATACAACCTAAAATATCACAACAATTTTAAAGGTTCTATAGATCTAAAGTAGTGGCTTTGTGCTTTTTAAATAGAATTCTAAATAGCACAATGCCTCCTTTTAATTCTTTTGGATTCCTGGAGAGACAGCTCCTGGCTATCAGTTGAACACACAGGTTGTATAGGTTTTTCAATGATGGTGATGGATTTCTCTTAATCTAGCCATATTTTTCCTTCAAAATCAACATTCTTGATTTACTTCAGTAAAAAAAAAAAGCAGCTTTCTGGGGTTTTAGTTAGACCTAAGCTCTGTCTGTTGCTGAGCCCATATGCACCAAGGAGTTTCAGATGCAGGAACCACAGCAGCATGAATTATTCTGAGACATTAACAGAGAACACACATGGGCTAGGGCATCAGATCAGCAAATGATAACTAAACTTTCAAACTGTAGTTGACAGTGAAAATAACCCCAGAAGTCTTGAGAAGCACAATCTATATAAAGCAGAGCAGTGTGCTTTCCTGGAGTGAGCATGATCCAGATTTACCAGAGGAAGCATGTCAGCTGTAAACACACTCTTAGCAGCTCCATCCTAACCAGTTCCAGGCTCTTTGGGGATTGACGAACTCATCACCTGCATAGCTTGCCACAAACTTCCACGCTAAGGCAGTTGTATGTGAACTGACTCTCACACTTCAGCTAAGATCTTCACTGTACAATTAAATGAATGTGAAACAGAAAATCAAATTCTATGTAGAAACAGGCAAGTCTCTTCCTAAGTTCGTATGATATACTAAGAACTAAAGGCAAAAGTTCATCTTATGTTAAATGAGTTTTAGGAACAGGTTTTATGTTATTTTACTTTTATAGTTCATGAGGGTTCTGCAAATGCTATAACTAATCCACTGTCACCTCCAACAGGATCTTCCAGGTAGTGGTGGTGTATGTCTTTATTAGCCATGTTAATTACATAATAATACCTAAAAGGCTGCTTCTTGCATTAATTGTTCACACCATAGTAAAACATAATCATCACCTGACTGGTATCACAAAGCTTTCTTTCCACCACACTGGAACATTTTTACTGATCTCACAAGATGATTTCAGAGG
This sequence comes from Callithrix jacchus, assembly GCF_049354715.1. Taxonomy (NCBI): domain Eukaryota; kingdom Metazoa; phylum Chordata; class Mammalia; order Primates; family Cebidae; genus Callithrix; species Callithrix jacchus. The sequence goes on along the minus strand of NC_133509.1, from coordinate 47,474,395 downwards.
AACTGGAAGTTCAGAGAATGGGCGCTTGAGCCATTTGAAGTGGACTGTGTGTCAATCAAAACCATTGCATCTGATTCACCTGAACAGGATACACAACTTTTTGCCTGAGTTGAGTCTTCTTCACCACAGCAGACTAAGCCAGGCCTGTAACTCCATCATGGGGGAAAGCTTTAGCAACTGCTGCTCTCTTTCCATGTGGAGGATCAGACTTTATCGCTGCACTTCTGGCCTTTCAGCACAGTCCCATTCATTCACCCCTTGACAGCATATGTAAGCCTGTAACTTCAGCTTTACTGGTAATCAAGGTGATGATTTTGTGTATGATTGCCTTATTCCTTTAATTCTTAATTGTGTTTGAATTTGGCCACAAAAAAAGGACTTTCCTTACAACAGGCCAACATTTGGTAGATAGGTTGGAAACACTGAGAAATATAACAAATGGCCAAAGTGTGGGAAATAAAACAAACATTAAAAGATCGTGGGGAGGTGGCGGATCCAAGATGGCCAAATAGGAATAGCTCTGGAGTGCAGTTTCCAGTGAGAACAATGCAGAGGGTAAGTGATCACCACATTTCCAAACCAGTTATTACTGCCCACAGACCAGGAGATTCCTGGGCTGAAAAGTGCAACGAGTTTCCAGCACAGCTGTTTCAGCCGGACACAGTGGGTCTCCACACAAAAACACACAAATCTGGGCAGCCTTTCAACTGGCACCTGGAACACCTGGGAGACAGAGCCATTCACTCAACTGAAAAAAAGGCAGCTGAAACAGGGAGCCAGGTTATCTTGCTCAGCAGGTCCCACCCCCACAAACACCAGCAATATGAAACACTCTGGAATGAGAGTTTCACAGCAAGAGCAGCTGGACCTGACAGTCCAGCTCTGTGAGAGTAAGGGCATCTGCCATTACCAAGGCAGTCCACAACTACCAAGGCAGTCTGCCATAACCAAGGCAGACCACCATTTCCAAGGCAGTTCTAACTATACCTCTATAAACAAAACTGCAAGGAAGTTCACACAGCAGCTGGGCAGAGCCCAAGGCAACTCAGCAGCACCTCTGCTGGCAGAGTGTGACTAAGCTACCTCCCAGCTGGGCAGGGAATCTCTGAAAAGAGGCAACAGCACATCAGGAACTTATAAATAAAGCCCCACCTTCCTAGGACAGAGCACCTGGGAAAAAAGGCACTTATGAGTTCCATGCAGCAAACTTAAACATACCTGCCCAGCTCTGAAGAGAACAACAGAGCTTACAGCTCAGCACTTGAACTCCTCTAAGGGACAGACTGCCTCCTCAAGCAGTTCCTTGACCCCCATATATCCAAAGAGACACCTCATAAAGGAGAGCTCAGACTGACATCTGGCAGGTATCCTTCTGGGACAAAGGTAACAGAAGAAGAAACTGGCAGCAACCCTTATTGTTCTGCAGCTGCTACAGGTGATCACCAGGCAAGCAGGGCCTGGAGTGGACCTCCAGTAATCCTACAGCAGAGGGGCCTGACTGTTAGAAGGAAAACTAAGAAACAAATAACTTCATCACCAACAAAAAGGACGTCTACTCAGAGATACCATCCAAAAGTCATCAACTACAAAGACCACAGGTAGATAAATCCACAAAAATGGGAATAAACCAGTGCAAAAAGGATGAAAACACCCAAAACCAGAACGCCTCTCCTCCCCCAAGTGATCACAGCTCCTCAGCAAGAGAACAAAGCTGGATGGAGAATGAGTCTGACGAATTGACAGAAAGAGGCTTCAGAAGGTGGGTAATAACAAACTTCTCTGAGCTGAAAGAACATGTTCTAACACAATGCAAAGAAACTAAGAACCTTGAAAAAAGGTTTGATGAAATGCTAATGAGAATAAACAGCTTAGAGAAGAATATAAATGACCTGAAGGAGCTGAAAAACACAACATGAGAACTTCGCAAAACATACACAAGTTTCAATAGCCAAATTGACTAAGCAGAAGAAAGGATATCAGAGATTGAAGATCAACACAATGAAATAAAATGAGAAGGCAAGGTTACAGAAGAAAGAGTCAAAAGAAATGAACAAAGCCTCCAAGAAATATAGGATTATGTGAAAAGACCTAATCTATGTTTGATAGATGTACCTCAATGTGACCAAGAGAATGAATCCAAGCTGGAAAACACTCTTCAGGATATTACCCAGGCGAACTTTCCCAACCTAGCAAGGTAGGCCAACATTCAAGTTCAGGAAATATAGAGAACACCACAAAGATATTCCTCAACAAGAGCAACCCCAAGGCACATAATCGTCAGATTCAGCAGGGTTGAAATGAAGGAAAAAATGCTAAGGGCAGCCAGAGAGAAAGGTTGGGTTACCCACAAAGGGAAGCCCATCAGACTCACAGCAGATCTCTCAGCAGAAACCCTATAAGCCAGAAGAGAGTGGGGGCCAATATTCAACATCCTTCAAAAAAAGAACTTTCAAATTAGAACATCACATCCAGCCAAACTAAGCTTCATAAGAAAAGGAGAAATAAAATCCTTTGCGGACAAGTAATTGCTGAGAGATTTCATCACCAACAGGCCTGCCTTACAAGAGCTCCTGAAAGAAGCACTAAACATAGAAAGAAACAACCAGAACTAGCCACTCCAAAAACATACCACATGGTAAAGAATATCAACACAATGAAGAAACTGCATCAACTAATGGGCAAAACAACCAGCTAGCATCAAAATGGCAGGATCAAAATCACACATAACAATATTAACCCTAAATGTAAATGGGCTAAATGACCCAATCAAAAGACACAGACTGGCAATTTGGATAAAAAGTCAAAACCCATCAGTGTGTTGTATCCAGGAAACCCATCTCACTTGCAAGGATACACACAGGCTCAATATAAAGGGTTGCAGGAAGATTTATCAAGCAAATGGACAGCAAAAAAAAGCAAGGGTTGCAATCCTAGTCTCTGATAAAATAGACTTTAAAGCAACAAAGATCAAGAGACAAAGAAGGGCATTACATAATAGTAAAAGGATCGAGGCAACAAGAAGAGCTAAGAATCATAAATATATACGCACCTGATACAGGAGCACCCAGATACATAAAGCAAGTTCTTAACAACATACAAAGAGACTTAGACTCCCACACAATAATATTGGGAGGCTTTAACAATCCACTGTCAATATTATACAGATCAATGAGACAGAAAATTAACAAGGATATCCAGGACTTGAACTCAGATCTGGACCAAGCAAACCTAATAGACATCTACAGAACTCTCCACCCTAAATTCACAGAATATACATTCTTCTCAGCACCACATCACACCTACTCTAAAATTGACCACATAATTGGAAGTAAAGCACTGCTCAGCAAATACAAAAGAATGGAAATCATAACAAATGGTCTCTTAGACCATAGTAGAATCAAAGTAGAACTGAGCATCAAGAAACTAACTCAGAAGCGCACAACTTCATGGAAACTAAACTGGCTCTTGAAAGTTGACTGGATAAACAATGAAATGAAGGTAGAAACAAAGATGTTCTTCAAAACCAATGAGAATGAGGACACAATGTACCAGAATCTCTCAGACACATTTAAATCAGTAACTAGAGGGAAATTTATAGCAATAAATGCCCATGTGAGAAACAAGGAAAGATCTAAAATCGACACCCTATATCAAAACTGAAAGAGCTAGAGGAGCAAGATAAAAAAACGCAAAAGCTGGCAGAAGACAAAAATATAACTAAGATCAGAGCAGAACTGAAGGAGACAGAGACACAAAAAAACCCTCCAAAAAAATCAATAAATCCAGGAGCTTGTTTTTCGAAAAGATCAACAAATTAGACCACTATCCAGATTAATAAAAGAGAGAAGAATCAAATAGATGCAATAAAAAATGATAAAGAGGATATCACCACAGATTCCACAGAAATACAAACCACCATCACAGATTACTAGACAACTCTATGCACATCAACCAGAAAGCGTTGAAGAAATGGATAAATTCCTAAACACTTGCACCCTCCCAGGCCTAAACCAGGAAGAAGTCAAAACCCTGAATAGACCAATAACAAGGGCTGAAGTTGAGGCAGCAATTAATAGCCTACCAACCAAAAAAGTCCAGGTCCAGATGGGTTCACAGCTGATTTCTCCCAGACATACAAAAAGGAGCTGGTACCAGTCCTTCTGAAACTATTCCAAACAATCCAAAAAGAGGGAATCCTTCCCAAATCATTTTATGAGACCAACATCATTCTGAGACTCGACAAGAAAAGAAAACTTCAGGCCAATATCCATTATGAACATAGATGCAAAAAACTTCAATAAATTACTGGCAAACTGATTGCAACAGCACAACAAAAAGCTTATCCATCACGACCAAGTAGGCTTCATCCTGGGGATGCAAGGCTGATTCAACATACACAAGTCTATAAATGTAATCCACTACATAAACAGAAGGAAAGACAAAAACCACATGATTATCTGAGTAGATGCAGAGAAGGCCTTTGACAAAATTCAATAGTCCTTTATGCTAAAAACTCTCAATAAACTAGGTATCAAAGGAACGTATCTCGAAATAATAAAAGCTATTTATGACAAACTCACAGCCAATATCATACTGAATGGGCAAAAACTGGAAGCACTCCCTTTGAAATCTGGCACTAGACAAGGATGCCCTCTCTCACCACTCCTATTCAATATAGTACTGGAAGTTCTAGCTAAAGCAATCAGGCGAGAAAAAGAAATAAAGAGTATTCAATTAGGAAAGGAAGAAGTCACACTGTCTCTATTTGCAGACGACATGACTTTATATTTAGAAGACACCATCATCTCAGCCCAAAATCTCCTGAAACTGATAATCAACTTCAGCAAAGTTTCAGGATACAAAATCAATGTGGAAAAATCACAAGCATTCCTATAAACCAAAAACAGTCTTAAAGAGAGCCAAGTCAAGAACAAACTGCCATTCACAATTGCTACAAAGAGAATAAAATACCTAGGAATACAACTAACAAAGAACATAAAGGACCCCTTCAAGCAGAACTACAAACCACTGCTCAACAAAGCAAGAGAGGACAGAAACAGATGGAGAAACATTTTATGCTTATGGTTAGGAAGAATCAGTATTGTGAAAATGGCCATATTTCCCAAAGTAATTCAGAGATTCAACCCTATCCCCATCAAGCTACCTATGACCCTCTTCACAGAAAGGGAAAAAAACCACCTTAAACTTCATATGGAACCAAAAGAGAGCCCACATAGCCAAGACAATTCTAAGCAAAAAGAACAAAGCTGGAGGAATCACGCTACCTGATTATATTCAAATTATACTACAAGCCTACAGTAACCAAAACAGCATGGTACTGCAACCAAATAGAGATATAGACCACTAGAACAGAACAGAAGCCTCAGAATTAACACCATACATCTGCAACCATCTGATCTTTGACAAACCTGACAAAAAACAAGCAATGGGGAAAGAATTCCCTGTTTAATAAATGGTGTTGGGAAAACGGGCTAGCCATGTGCAGAAAGCTGAAACTGGACCTCTTCCTGATACCTTACACTGAAAATAAACTCCAGATGGATTAAAGACTTAAACATAAGACTAACACCATAAAAACCCTAGAAGGAAACCTAGGTAATACCATTCAGGACAAAGGCATAGGCAAGGACTTCATGACTAAAACACCAAAAGCATTGGCAACAAAAGCCAAAATAGACAAATGGGACCTAATTAAACTCCAGAGCTTCTGCACAGCAAAAAGAAACAATCATTAAAGTAAGCCGGCAACCAACAGAATGGGAAAAATTTTTGCAATCTACCCATCTGACAAAGGGCTAATATCCAGAATCTACAAAGAATTAAATCAGATTTAGAAGAAAACAAACAAACAAACCCATTCAAAAGTGGACAAAGGATATGAACAGACACTTTTCAAAAGAAGACATTTATGAGGCCAACAAACATATGAAAAAATGTTCATCATCACTGGTCATTAGAGAAATGCAAATCAAAACTGCATCTCATGCCAGTTAGAATAGCAATCAGTAAAAAATCTAGAGACAACAGATGCTGGAGAGGATGTAGAGAAATAGGAACACTTTTACACTGTTTGTGGGAGTGTAAATTAGTTCAACCATTGTGGAAGACAGTGTGGCATTTCCTCAAGAACCTAGAAATAGAAATTCCATTTGACCCAGCAATCCTATTACTGAGTATATATCCGAAGGATTATAAATCATTCTATCATAAAGACACATTTACACGTATGTTCATTGCAGTACTGTTTACAATAGCAAAGACCTGGAACCAGCCCAAATGCTCATCGATAGACAAGGAAAATGTGGCACATATACACCATGGAATACCACGCAGCCATCAAAAATTGATGAGTTCGTGTCCTTTGTAGGACATGGATGAACCTGGAAACCATCATTCTCAGCAAACTAACATAAGAACAGAGATTCAAACATGTCATGTTTTCACTCATAAGTGGGTGTTGAACAATTAGAACACATGCACACAGAGAGGGGAGCATCACACACTGAGGTCTGTTGTGGGGGAATAGGAGAGGGACAGGGAAGGGTGGGGAGGGATAATGTGGGGAGAAATGCCAGATATAGGTGATGGGGGGATGGAGGCAGCAAACCACATTGCCATGTATGTACCTATGCAACAATCCTGCATGTTCTGCACATGTACCCTGAAACCAAAAGTGCAAGAAAAATCTGTGTGTGTGTGTGTGTGTGTGTGTGTACACATATATACATATATATAAAAGAGAGATGTTGAGGGGTTCTGGGTTTGGATTTTCTTTTGTGCATGAGAGAGAGGTTTTGACCTTAGTGGGCTGTGCAGGCCTTTATTAGCTCATGAGGTTGCTTTTTATAATTTCACATTTGGCTTTTTAAAAATTCTGTGACTTAGAAAAGGGGCCTTGGGCTTTAGGTCATAATATTTCAACCCTAACACATAATTACAGCTTGTCTTATGGTACCTTTATATGGACTGTTTTTTATATGTGGCTCTTTGTTTGTTTTATAGATTGTGACAGTCTACAGCAAGATTCCATGGCCCTCAACAAAGACATAAGACTCAGGGAAAATATCAGGACAATTCAGCTTTGACAATGTGGTGGCTGGGGGACTCAGAAAACCTGGGCTCAGCCAAGGCACGTGTGTGGGAATGACAGCAGACACCAATTCCACGAGACTTCAGTGGACATGGAATCTCTCAGTAAAGTCTTGCCCCTAAACAGTACAAGCCACTTGTCTTACCACACACATGCTAGTGATTCAGGGACCCCGGCCTATGCTAATAGGCAGCAAGGCCACATATTTAGTAAGTGGCTGAGCTGGGATCTGAATGTAGGCTGGTTTTGCTCCAAAATACAAGCTCTAAAGCACCTATATTAGTTTTCTTTTGCTGCTGTAACAAGTTGCCAGGAACTTAGTGACCTAAAACAGCACAAATTTATTATCTTACAGTCCTGGAGGCAAGAAGCCCCAAGTGGAACCTACTAGGCTAAAATCAAGACGTTGACAGGGCTGCGTGCCTTCTAAAGCATCTAGAAGAAAACCTTGATTTTTCCAGCTTCTGGTGGCCACCGGTATTCCTTGGCTCATCCTTAAGGAAGTGGTGTAGTATCTGTAAATCTCTGACTCTGACCCTCTTGCTTTCCTCTTATAAGGACTCTTGTGATTATATTCAGTCTTTCTAGATAATCCAGGATAATCTCCCCATCTCACATCCTTAATGATGCCTGAAAGTGAAAGTAACGTATCAAAGGTTCCATGAGATTAGGACGTGGACAACTTTGTGACGGCTACCATTCCGTTTACCATGCCAGCACACATTCAGGCATTTGGGGGCCATAATTTTTAACAATGTACTAAGCCCCACGTTCTGAGAATGTAATTTTTTCTGGGATAATTGCTTTAGAGGTTGAGGTTTGGCTTCTTTTCTAAATATGGTGGGTGTGGCCCACAAGTGAAAGTAATAACTGGTTGAAACTTTTAATCAGTAAAGTCATCGGAAACTCAGCATGTATTTTCTGCAGCCCTGCAGGAACCACACCAGCCACAGGCAGAGTGAGCCCCAGCTGCAAGCCCTGGCAGGACCCCTCACTCTGCTAACACTGTGGAGACCCCTCACCCCAACAGTCAGGACATCACTAAGTCACATTAGGCTTTTAATTCACCAAAGCAGCAGAGTTTGATTCAGACTTTAATTCATTTGGGTTTTTCAGTATTAGACTTAAACATGTGAAAGGATTAGTGTATGGATTTTAACTCTTCTGAGAGAATTTCACAGAGGGAGGAATTATATTCAAATTTGGGGCATCCGTGCATTGTTGGCATTTTAGTCTTGGAGTTTCTCTCTGCATTTTCATTTAATTTTATTTCAGAACTTCCAGTAGGTCATATTGGACAGTTACTTCCAATAAGTTATATTGAACAATTGTAGCAGGACAGCACTGAGCAAGGGAAACAGAATAGGAAGAATATTTTTGGCCTTGGAGTCGATTTAATTACTGCATTTTTCTGACCCATTTCAAAGCCTCCTGCAGAAAAATTTCTTTCTGGTAGGAGGAGGCCTGCCCAACCCAGCCCTGCTGGGTAAGTTGCTTTAAGTCCAGCAGGAACCCGTGTCTGCGGTGGTGGACATGAAGCAGGATGCAGCATGCTGCTGCTGAGCGGGCTAAAGCTCCAGGACTCCAGGGGCATCTTCACTTTACAGTCCTCTCACCTCTCTCACCTAGGGCCCCTAGAGCTGTGAAGCCAAGAAATAAATGACACTCTCTCATCTCAGGTTTGCTCACTGAAATGGTGATACTGTGAACTCTAGCTGACCTATTATTTGGTCTTTTCTTTTTTCAGTTGGATCCAAATTTAAATGAAAAATGGGGCTGTTGTTTACAGGGATCCCATGAAATTCTCCCTAATTTTTTTCTCTGGATTGCTATATTGGCCTTCCAGTGGGTCTTTTTTTCCGGTCAATTCTTGAGTCCTGTGCTGTAGGCAGTTGACTTTGTCATCTTTTGCTTAAAGCAGATCTTAATCCTTTTTGTGACATGGACCCTGTGACAGTCTGAAAACCCTAAAGGCTGCTTTGAAAAATAATGTATTTAAATATGTAATGCAACGTACACAAGATTACAAACAAATCACACTGAAATACAGTTCCCCAAAATGTTTAAAAGTAAAACTTAGTTGCAATAATGTATATGAATCTCTATTATTACATTAAATAATATGACTTAGTACTTAACCTATAAGTACCATAATTTAAATACACAAACAATATTTCAAGATATCTCTATCTGTAACAGAATATGGAAAGATCTACAATCTGTGTTGGTAACAAAATCATAGGAAATAATTCAGATGTGTGTGTTGCCAACATTCATAAATGAAGAAAATGCCAAATTTCAGTTAGTGGTTGGTGAAGTATATGTTTCTTTCCAAACTCATGAACTCTCTCCACGGAAAGCCAAGTTTTAAGCCCTGGTCTGAGAGCAGCTGTCTATTGCTAATCTGCCATAGGAGCATCTGCTATTTTACTGTCTCTTATACCATCTATCTATCAGATATTACTCTAGTTTTAACCCTTCCCCAGTTTCCTTCTTCATCACTCCTCAGTGCTGAGCCACTTTTATCCAAAGAAAATCACATTTTTAACTGTAGTACACAAAATATTCAGATTTGCCCACATGCAATTCCTTCATCTTAAGTGACTGCTCCAATTCCTGAGGCTTATTCATTATGCATTAAATTGCACATGGTTTTATTAACATTTCTTGGTTTATATGTGCATATGAAAATGAAGAGCAGGTGCTTAACATAGAGCACATGTGGACATAAACAAGGGGCAACAGATACTGTGGACTACTAGAGAAGGGAGAAAAACTACCTTCAACTAGGGGGTGGTTGAAAAACTACCTATTGGGTACCAAGCTCATTCCTTGGGTGCAGCATACATGCAACAAACCTGCACATGTATCCCTGTAACTAAAACAAAAAATTGAAATTAAAAAGAAAATGCTGTTGTAGAAATTCTTGCTGGAAAATTATTTTTTTTAAACCGAATTCTTATTGAAATTCTTATTGAAAAGTTGTGAAGACTCACTGAGTTTTCATAGAAATGCAAGCTTAGTGAAAGGAGAAATTTCATTGGTCCTATTTATCTTTGTTTCCCCAGTTTTAGGCAGACAGAGGAGCTCAACAAACGCTTGTGGAATGGGTAACTGATCCAGTATTCAATGACAAACTCAGATTTCTTAGTGACGCAAATGCATATTAAAGAGTCTAAAAGTTACTTGGGAAACAAGAGTACATTCTTGAAGAAATTGGCTTTAATTCTTGGAATTATTTTCTTGGGATCTGTTTTCATATTATTAGAAATACAAAGTTTTCTTCTTGCAAATGCTGTGCACGTATATGGGGAATGAATGATTACTTCCTTTTTTGTTTTTTTTTTTTAAAAAGTACAAGATGTAGTGAAAGTATGCATCAATTCTTTTATTGCCATTAATAAAGACAAATGTTTAAGTCCCATACTATGAAACACGGTGTTCCACACTGTCTTTATAGCCACCTCCTATTATGATGTTTCCGATTCCTTCATGAGCATATTTGCTTAATGCATAATGTTGACTTTTGGTCACTTCATATTACTCAACAGCTCAGGGTTTCGTTATTTTTTCCCTGAAATATATGGATCATTTTTCAAACACAGAAAACATCAGTTAAATTTTATCTCTAGTTTTTTGAACACACAGAAATAGAGCAGTTATTTTTCTGTGGTGGTTTCTATAAGTGAAAATTGGCATGGATTGGTTTTTTTTTTGAGTGAGAATATAAGATTAATATACCTAATTTGTTTTTAAGCACTAAAAGTATTTTTCAAAGATAAGATCCATCAGTGGTTTGTGAAATCAGTTTAGTGGGTCACAAACATGATTTTTAAAGGTGAAATAGAAAAAAATATAAAATAGTAGAATGCACTGTACATAGTAAGAGTTAAGTAGTGTTTGGGAAAACTCTTGGGGTGGGTGGGGTGGGAGAGAGAGAGAGAAAAAGATAGAATTTTAATGGGTTGCAATATAAGATGTATTTATGATTATAGGTGATGGTCAAAATATCTAAAGAACATTAATCATGGCCATTATATTGAGTTTATAGATTGAGAGAAAAAAACCTGTGGCTCCATACAGCACTCAGAGCTGGTCACAGAGCTGAGGTACTCTTACATCTCCTGACTCTCATTCCAGTCCGTGATCTCCCATATAGAGAAGACTTTACTTTTATTTGCTTGGATTTTTTGCTTCATTTTCGTTTAAGATGAACCATTCATAAAGACAGAATTGTCTGGGTACATTACACAAGAGTCTTTATCACTCCCTAAGACCTTTTGTTTCTGTGTTTATTTCTTGACATAAAATTCTTCAGCTAACTGGACTGTGGGTATACACTCTCCTTATGGAATATGTCTACAAAACGACATTAGCTGGACTGTAATGTGGGCATCCAAGTTCTGTACGGAATGTGTTTATAAAGCAGCACTGGCAATTCTTTTATTACAATATTATAGAAATTAAGTTATGTAATATGTGAAAACAATCAGCACAATGACTGGCCCACTGAAAATGCTACATATACGTTCAAAGCTAGACTTACATATCCTTAAGTTTGCCTTCATGGACATTTAATAAGACAGCCAATAGCATAAGAACATAAACTTACTTTGAAGATAGAAATACACTTTATTCATCAAATGTGACCAGTCAAGCAAAAATATGCAACTATAAAGAATGCTGTTCTTCTAATATTTCATTTTAATACAATCAAGCCTATGTGTGTGGCAATATACACAACTATACTTTATGTTACATTTAATTAAATTATATATAAACATGACTTTTTGACCATTTAGTGGAGAAAAATACATTTAAAATATTGAATATTGGACTTTTATTTAGTTACGTAGCATAAGAGTTTCCTGATATAATTGTTGTTAAGCAACATACCACTGAATTCTGTGGCATCTCCTTCCTTGAATTTTGTTTTAAGAACAGCGACTTAAAACTGATTCAGTCTGTGCTGATGAGACACTGGGGGACAAAATATACAACTAGCATATTATTTGTCCAAGTCCATATTCTGTAATTTATTTTTAAAATATTTTTAAATTAAGCTCTCCCTTTCAATGCATTTTCTAAACGGACTTATTAGTAAATTATCTACATTTAAATTAGAGAACTAAGAATTTCTACACCAGATTCAACAGCATCTTCCTTCAACCACTTCCACAAGTGTCTCAAGATGAAACAGTTAATCCTCTAAGAAAATAATTTTTTCTCTTATTTGAAAATGGCTACGTCTGGTGACTTAAAATCTCATATTGTAGTCTACTTTCACATTTAATACCTATAATGTGAATAACATGTTTCACAAGTTTAATCAAACTTCCCTTTTGTAAACTTGAATATAGATTCTTTCATTAATAAATGTTCACACAAATATTTGCTCTGAAAACAAATGAAAATGTTTTACAGTTCTGAGTATATAGAAATGTCACACATGGGTGTAGGATAAACCACAGAGAAAGAACTAGAAATCTAACAGTCCAGCAGCTTTGTTCTGGGAATAATGTCAAGAGAAAAAAAACTGGAAGTCTTACATTCAGCTTTAGCTTCCAAAGTATAAATATCACCTGTAGACCCCAGAAGAAGCTAGGCTCTGGCCGTAGGAGGGCTCTAGTTTGCAGCTACCAGAATCTAAGGAGGACCTCTCTGAATCAGGTACCTGTGTTCCGATCATATTCTGCTGCATGCCACTTGCTATCTCGGAACAAACAGGAAGAATCAGCACCCCTTCACAAGGGTTAAACAGCACAGCCTTTCCCTTGAACTCAAAGATGATTTCTTGTATCATTGTTTGACAAGCAGCAGACTGTGGAAATACAACAGTGTTTTTCCAGAGATAAACAAGGGTAATGGATATTCCATGATGAAAAGTTGCCAGTTCTAGATTCTGCCAGCTTCCATCCAAAGGCACTTACAGAAAGGTTGTCTGACTTTTACTCACTTGATCCCAAAACATCATATTACCCAACAGGCAATAAACATACTTTTTCCTTGTTTCCCTGACTGCCTAACCGCTTTAGTCGGGATCCCTGAGCTAGAGGACAACTCCTGCCACAGACTTAGGGCTCTATGGGGTCATATGATATGATTTAGTCAAAGGCACCACCAGGTCCCAACACCTTAAAATCAAAGGGAAATAGAAGAATCGATAAGCGCCACCCCCCACACACACCTTTTTAAAAACAGTACTTGAAAATAGCAATAATTGTAGCCAAGAAATATGAAGACTTCATAAAAAATCACCAAGGATGTGCATAAGTCCTTTATTACTAAAGAGTAAGCATCCAACAAGTTGCAACAAATTAATTCCATCAGAATGAATTGTGTACTCAAACTAGTGCACTGCAGCCAGCCAGAGGCTTGTTAATGGGAGACCCGCAGGGCGATTTTGCTTAATGTCTAAAAAACAACCAATGCCTTTGAGCTTTTCATAAAAACTGAGGTCTAACTCTCCAAATAAATCAGATCTCTGATAAGAAAACTAAGATTCCAAGTGCCTTCAAACCACAATCATGAACATAAACAAAAGAAAGAGAAACACCACAATTAGGCCAAGTCAGCTATAAGAGTTATCCCTTGCCTGTAGACCTTGCATGAGTTTAATTGCTTTGAATTAAAGTTGGCCTGTAAGTTCAAAGATGAAGGAAGACGAACAAAAATTCTAATTAATCTTGCTTGCGTAGCCATTTTCGTAGTCCTGAGTAAGTGCTCACTAAATATGTGATGAACAAATGAATGACTTCATGCTGATGAGAACTGGCACAGATCCACATGCAGTCGTGTGAGCCAAACGTTCATTTCGCAGACTGGCTAAACGTCAGGCAAGATCGTTTGCTACAGCTCTTTGCAAAGCATAAACAATGAATATGCCAGTGTTAACATGCAATCCATACATAACCCCAGGGAGATTTTGCTTTGCTTTATTTTTATAACCTTCTTATAATTTAACTAGGAGACAGTATAACTTGCATGTTTTGCAGTTACTCAGGTCAGAGGACTGAGCAGAAGAGCCTGTACATTTCTAGACACTGCCTAATACACTAGGGCTTCACCACAATTATTTTCAAAAGGCCACAAAACTCTAAACTACTGGGTGTGAAACAAAATTTGGTTCCATGACCCATGTATCAGTGAGGTCAGTCTTAATGCCATGGGTAATGGTGTTACCTGTTCTTTCATTCAACAGGAATTGAATACTTACATTAGTCTGTGATTATTAATATTATATATCAACTTGACTGGACCACAGAATGTCCACATATTCAGCTAAATATTATTTCTGGATATTCTGTGAGGATGTATCAGGTGAGAATAGCATTTGAATCAGTGGACTGAGTAAAGTAGATGGCCCTCCCAGTGTAATCACGAATAATTCAATCCTTGAGGGTCTGAATAGAACAAAAAAGTGGAGGAAGGGAGAATTCGCTCTCTATGCCTGACTGCTTGAGCTGGGACACTGGACTTCTCTGGCTCTTGGACTGGGACCTAGGCCATCAGCAATCTTATTCTCAGGCCTTTGGAACTGGACTGAAATCACACCCTTGGCTTTCCTGAGCCATCATCTTTATAGACAGCCAATAAGGAGATCTCATCCTCCATAATCATGTGAATTAATTCCTTATAATAAATGTTATACATATATATTTATTTTAAGGAATTATATGCACATGCATCCTATTGATTCTGTTTCTCTGGAGAACTCTGACTACAGAAGTTGGTACTAAGAAATAGAGTGCTGCTATAACAAATACCTACAATGTAGCAGAGGCATTGGAACTAGGTAATGGGTAAAGGCTGGAAGACTTTTTTTGAGGAGGATGCTACAAAAACCAACATTGCTATGAAGGGGCTGTTAAATGTGATTCTGATGAGGACTCAGCAAGAAAAAAGGAGAAAGATTTCATTTTCTTAGAGAATACACAAATAATATTGTACAGAATGTTGGTAGAAATATGGACATTAGGTGCAATTTTGATGAGATCTGTGGTGAAAACAAGGAACATGTTATTGGATAATGGAGAAAAGGGGATTCTAGTTATAAAGTGACAAATAACTTGACTGAATTATATTTGTATTCTAGTGTTTTGTGGAAGGTATAACTTGGAGTGATGAAATGGGATATTTAGGTGAGAGATTTTCAAGCAAAGTGTTGAAGATGTGGCTTCGTTTTTCCTAAATACTTATAGGAAAATACAAGAGAAAAACTGAAGGCTGCAAATATGTGCTATTCCTCAAAAAAGAGAAGAATGATGGGAAGGCTACTCAGAGGTAATCTGGGCTGTCACTCCCTGGGGCACTCACACTCACACTTACAGGCCCACGGCCAGGGATAGTTCCTCCACAGTCTCAAAGAGCAAGCCTGCCTCTTCAGATTCAGCAGGCCAGCACGTCCCTGCCCACTGCCTACTCTTTACCTAAGCCCAAAGTGACACATTTTACTTCAATTATTGCCAGAACTGGTCATGCAGCCCGATAAACCTGAAAAGCAGCACAAGGATCCTTGAGAAGTTCTACAGGCCTATCTCAGAGCTACTATAGGTAAGAAAATGAGATAAATTCTCTGAGATGTTTAGTGTACACGCTGACACTGTTTGGATTTCTGACCATGCTAGCACTCATCTCTGAGATTCTATCCTCTCCTTCCTCCATTCATTTACTCTTTTATTCCCCAAGTCACTCACTTGTTTAGTATACATTCATTGAATATCTTTCTGCCAAAATTTGTTCAGGATGATGGCATAAAATATGATTAATATTGATATTTTTCAAGAATTTCATAATTAACATACAAATAAAGATTACCATATTCATAATTCAATGTAAGATAAGCCATGATAGAAATCAATATTAAGTATGATAGAATTACATGTATTCACTTACCATTCAGCTAATACTCTACCTTAGTATGTGCCACACCCATGTTAAGAAGAGAAACAAAATAATTCTCACTTGACACAGCAGGGAAGTTATTTAAAAAGGTAATATTTGAGTTGGTCACTAAAGGCTGAGTACGTATTCTCTCTGAACATGAAACATCTTTATTTAACTCTTCAAGTGATAAAATGTACCCAACCATTCCTTACGGCAGAATCTAGTAGGTAAGAGTGCACACAAGTGGGATGACTGGTTGTAAATATTAATTCCCGTATTTATAGCCATTCATTAGCTATTGACTTAACTTCTATGAGCTTCAGACTTTCTCACTTGTAAAATAACAACAGCAATAATATCTACTATACAGACTTGTTCTGAAGCAATACATATATAAGGAAGAAATACATATACAAAGCCTCAGCAACAAATAAGTGTGAGTTAGCATCACCACGATTAGTATTCTCCCAGAAGGGAAAGGGGTCTACTAAAATAGTGTCTATAATTAATATTGCAAGCTGGATCACTTTCCAAATAGATGTCACCTTGTCTCTGAACTCTATCTTAGCAGTAGTTGAAACAGATAAGCAAGATTTCCCACTAGCCTCCAAGTGTCAGAATTTACAATTTTTATTCTATTACAGTATAAACCATGAGATGCCTGTAGTGCAAACTGCAGGGCATTGTGAGTCCGGGGTGGCTGGTGAAATATTCAACCCTGGATCAGGAAATGAAAAATCCTGTGCCTAGAACAACTTCTAGCCAACCCTCTACCCCTGACTCTTGCTCTTCCTTATCTAAGTCTTAGCTTAGTTATTGCCTCCTCTAGGAAGCCTTGCTTTTCTTACCACCTCACCAAGCCCTTCTTATATTTCCTCTGAGCCCCTGAGCCTCCCAACAGAAACACTTAAGGACATATACAGAAGGAAACCTACAGTGTGTGTGTGTGTGTGTGTGTGTGTGTGTGTGTGTGTGTATAGAAATATATATGGAGGCCCAGAGGGTGGTTGTGTGTGTGTGTGTATATATATATATACATATACACAGTGTGTGTGTGTATATATATGTGTGTGTATATATATATACAATATGTATGTGTGTATATATATATATCTATACGTACACAATATGTATGTTTGTGTGTATGCATATATACACATACATAGTGTGTGTATATATACATACACATACACACACACATACACATACATATAAAGGGAGGCCCAGGGTGTGTGTGTGTATATATACACACATATATATGATATATGATGTGTGTGTGTATAGGTATATATGTATATGGCCCAGGGCATATGTCCTTATATATGTAAGAACATACATTAGGATATATATATGAGGATGTAGAAAAGAATATATACATACACATACATAAATACACATATATTTTTATATACGTGTGTGGATTATGTTTATATCCTTGTGTATGTATGTATATACATAAGGATATAAGGATAACAAACACACATATACTAAATGTGTGTATTTATACATACATGTATACATACATATATATCCTTACATACATTCTTATATATATACATGCATATTTTTATGTATGTGTATGATTTATATATAAGTAACACTATGGATAAAATATTGACCTGTCTGTTCCTCTCACTGGACTCTGAGCTGTCATGAAAAGGACACTTGTCCTAAATCCATCACTATGTTCACAGTACTTAGAAGAGGGCCTGGGGTAGAGTAGGTGCTCAGTATATCTGAGGTCAGAAAGCACAGTTGTATTAGGAATGGGAGACTATGAAATAGTTAAGGAGTTTATTATCAGATCTTAGATGAGTCTAGAGCCTCCATAAAATGAGGAGCTCTTAGGTAGGCTCATAATAGGTGAAATAAAGAAGAACATAGGCCATAGGAATCAGGAGGCGAAGAGATTTCATCATTGAGCATCATAAACATAAAGGTTGAAGTTACTGAGTCACAGTTATAGAATTTCTCCTACAAATATGGCAGCTCAGTCATATTTATGGGTTTGATATATTTTTTAAGACTTTGAAGAAAATTATGGTGAGAAAACTTTCCTTCTTTGTTCTGCACTCAAAGATTTTACACACTCCATACATACACATGTATACATGGAAGTTATCAAGGCCAGAATTGCACTCCTTGAGAGAGAGGTACAAGTCTAAAAAACTAATTTAATTTGAATGTCAAAGTTCACTTAAGCAAACCTTGGGCTACAATTTATAGAAAATATGCTCCTGCACCTGGAATTCTGCAGTTCAGCTGGGTGTGAAACAAGTTTCTCAGGAGATACTAATCATGAATTGTAACAGCATTATTGCTTTCAGCACATAGACAGCTCCACCCATTATAAAAGTGAAGACAGCTCACCTCCCTCCCCACTCCTCTAACAACTGCCATTTTTTCAGTCTCAATTCCCCTACCTGAAATTCTCTCATACAATTCCCAGGTTTATCATCATTCCACACACAGGGAAACACCATAAACCATTTACCATTTTTCTCAGTCATTTTAAATAAAAGTAGTAAGTTTTAGCATATATTCCTCCCACCTCTAGCAATGAAAAATCATGTTAGCTGTGAAAAACCACATAACAGGATTTAAAACATTGAAACTGATTCTTTGACATTTTAAAAAACATAATAGCAATAGAAAATAAAAACCCAAAGTGAAAAATACCTCATAGGAAGTTGGAAGGCCCCTGTAAGTATAAGAGAAGGCTCTGGCATATTTGGAATTAAAGATGAACTTTTTTTTCCAACTTTGGTTTAAGGGTCATAGTAGTCTAAAAGTATTTTCTGATGTCCCAGATTGCTGGATATTTCTGACATAGGAGACCAAATTAGGAAAAGGCAGAAGGATCAAAGGAGAGAAAGTAGAATAACACTGACATTGAAAATGGAGCCTAGATGGGAGATCCACCTAAGAATGAAAGCTCTGCTGGCAAACAATACGCAAGTGTATTTGTACTCTTGCTGCTCATTCCTTTTATTATAAATTACTTCCAGAATAAAGTGACATAAACTGTACACTCCATTAATAACCGTCCTAGGGAACAATTAACACAGGTACCTATTCATCCTGCACTGAACAACCAGGTCTACCAGCCATGGTCTTTGAAATCTGACAGCACCAGTTTTAGATATCTGGTCCATAGTGTAGACAGCACGAAAATACACAACCTATTTTCTTAAACAAATGTTCCGAATATTTCCATATCATGAACGTTATGAGCCAACATAACCAACACTAATATGCAGTTTTTATTTAAGATGCAAAATGAAAATGAAATTAGTCAAGATCTGTCAGGAAGAACAAAGACGTTTCTTGTGGAATCTGTGTGTTAAATGCAGCAATGGTTAGAACTTTGTTCCTCATATGAGGTAATGTTTTCCTAGGGATATTTAGTAATATTTAGCCATCAATCAATTGGCATTGCATCAGAAAAAAACACCTGCATTCCCACTAGATTAGCAGTGTGGTTTCCTAAGCACATTGACAAACAGCTAACAAAGCATGTGATATGTGGTGGAAGAGAAAACAGAAAAGCTCTGCTTTACATCACACTGTTTAGGTGTGATGATGGACCCTAATCCGCTTACACTTGCATTGAAACTGAAAGTGCAAAACAAATTTATCATTGTAGATTGGAAGACAGTAAAAACTGAAATATATCACTTGAGGGAACAGAGAACTTTACACAGAAAAGGGGTTATCATATCATTTAATGAGGTAATAAGAATAACTTTTCAGGAGGATGACCAGGCAGTGTGAATTCTCTCAGAAACACAGCAGAAAAGATTTTTTTTTTTTTTTTTTTTGAGGTGGAGTCTTGCTCTTTCGCCAGGCTGGAGCTCAGTTTGGTTCACTGCAATCTCCGTCTCCGGGATTCAAGCAACTTCCCCTGTCTCAGCCTCCTGAGTAGCTGGGACTACAGGCACATGCCACCATGCCTGGCTAATGTTTTGTATTTTAGTAAACATGGGGATTCACCACGGGCAGGATGGTCTCAATATCCTGACCCCATGATTCGCCTGCCTTGCCCTCCCAAAGTGCTGGGAGTGCAGGCGTGAGCCACCACACCTGGCCTGTTTTTGCTTTTGAGGAGAATGATAAACGTCATTTAACGACAGACATTTCTGTGATTGGAGAGGAAAGAAATGATGAACTGCTTTGCTGCTATTGCCTGTGATGGGTACAGGAATCCCAAAACTTTAGAACATGAGAAGGGATGTCCAGTTTTTGCAGGAGATGCTTCTCAGACCCCTTAAATCATTGATCATCTTCCCTTTCTATTATGTGATTTGTATCTACGTCTATTTACAACAAGTTCAGTGTCTGGTTAATCTTTAAGGTCCCCACAGAACCTATTATAATGTTTTACGTATTTTAAGACACTCAGTAAGAATCTGTATATTGAAAGTATTGACCTACTATATCTGTACTTTTAGTGTATTCAATTAAAATATGATAAATTGTATTTTAAGAATATAATTAATAAGAGAAATGAATTTCTCTATCATATGTCTATAAGTTTATTCAGAATCAAGTGTGGGAATTTACATGAATCATTAGTTGATCCATTTATTTATGCATAATAGATACATAGTTAGTATCTACTATATGAAAAGATCTCTAAGTCCTATGGTGCAATAAAAAAAAATCATCTTAAAAAAAGTGGCTGGGCACAGTGGCTCACACCTGTATTCCCAGCACTTTGGGAGGCCAAGGCGTTGGGATCACGTGAGCTCAGGTGTTCAAGACCAGCCTGGCCAACATGGCAAAACCCCATCTCTACTAAAAGTACAAAAAGCCAGGTGCGTGCTTGTGGTCCCAGCTAGCTGAGGCAGGAGAATCGCTTGAACTAGGGAGGTAGAGGTTGCAGTTAGTCAAGATCACTGCATGACAGCCTGGCCAACAGAGCAAGACTTTGCCTCAAAAAGAAATGTTGAAGTGACAATCTTAAGTATTTATGATTGAAAATATTTCTATTAATGGAAAACCTCTATTTCCAAATTGATAACTTAATTAAATATAAACCCAGTTGAATCAGTAATTTGTGTCCATTACATTACATTTTGTTGCTGGCTCTGAATTTTGCCTTCTAACATATTCATTAACATGCTATGATACTATTTTGCCTTCATATTCATTATGTTAGAGTAGAAGGCAAAATTCTCTCATTCATTATAAATGGGATTAGTGGGAATAACTTTTTGAGATGGGTGAAATAAGTCCGACCCAGACAGCTTTGAAATAAAACAAGGGTCAGTAACAGTTACTTATAACTATCTTTAGCCAAAATGTCCCTGGCTGAAAGGCTCCTTATCATGGTGACATTTTGGTCCAACAGGACAAATGACCTGTGAGATATGATAAAGGAGAGAGAGATGAGCAAAAAAGAGGTCATCCACAGCCATGGATTTCCTGAAGCCCCTCTCCTTTAGGCCTCCTCCTGTCCTCTGGGGAGATGCACCACTGAAAGTAAAGGTTAACAACTGTTCAAAGTTAAAAAAATCCCACTCCCTAAAAGGAGCAAGACTTGGTGCAGGCAGGTAACACTATGAATTAGATAAGAACACCCTTGAACTCCACAGTAAAAGCATCTATTCAGGGGAAAAGAATGTAGAAGGTCATGAGTGCCCACGACCAGAAATTTAAAGTGTTATGTGGAGCAAGAGGACCTACACAGAGCTACGTTATGAGCTGAATGTAGTTAATGCAGCTTACAAGTGGCTGAAATTCTTGAGGGACCAGAATGGTTTTGTTCTGGGCAGGCTGATCAATGGGGGCTTGTCTCTGAGCTGTTCTGTCAGCAAGTGACTCAGCAGTTGTGACACCCGCTGTGAGACAGGCTACTGGCTGGGGAAGAGAAGATCTTTTCAAGTACATCAGAATGGCTCTGTCTCACATAACCTTCCCCTGCCTTCGTGACTGAGCTTCCAGAAACATGACAAGGAGTTTCTAGGAAGGAGGCCAGGAATCACGCAGTTAACAAAAGAGATCCAACTGTGCCCACCCCAGCCTGAGTTTTATTCACTTCTTCTACAGGGACCACTTTTAGTTGTTCAAAAAGTTTCCTACTATTTCACTTCAATGGGTACTTTACTTGCTCTTCTGTGAAGATTCTCTTAGTTAACATGTTCCTCTGCCCCATTTAACTTTTGAAGTTTGGGGCCTCTGGATAAGAAAATGAATTTTGTCTTTCAATATCAAAATGGAGTCTTACTTATGATAAGTAGTTTTCTCAACACTTTTTGAGAGTACTGAGTTACTTTAGGAAGACCAAGTGGTTGGGTTTCATTAGGTGTGCATTTAAATCCCTACTCTGCCGATTTTTACTTGTGAGATTTGGGAGGAAGTCACTTTGAAACCTCGCATTCCTCATGTATAAAACAGGGATAATAATATCTAGCCTATTCATAGCTCTTTTGATAATTCCAATGAGATGAACGATATGAGTGCCATGAAGACTGCGAAGCCCTTGACAAAATAGAAATTCTTATCAAAACTTTCCTTCTGCATGTATCTACTATCTTTATTTAACTCTAAATCACATTCTACTTTGTATTGCAGTGACTTTTAAGTATTTTCCTTTCCCCTCAGAGATATCAAGGAAAAGGAATTCACATCATTGTATCTCACAGAGGACAAAGCCTAGAATTTTCTACATTCAATCAGTGAATATTGGGGAGTGGGGAATCCATGAATTCATTATGTGGTAAGTGAAACTCTGTGGCATATAGTTAGTTTGTAGTTCTGACAATTCTGTTCATTTCTTAGATTTAGAAAAAAAAGCATTTTGAGGGAAAATATCTTACTTCCTCCTAAAGTAGTAATTTCAGGTGGTATTCCAGAAACTCCCAGACATAACATGGCCTCAGGAATGTCAAATTTCATAGCGATTGTCATAGAGAACTCCAAGCCAAAAATGCAGTCTGTCTTTCTTTACCTTTTAAAATTTCACTCACCCTTTCCACCTCCCTTATTTATTTTTTCCTAGCCCCTAGGGATGGCGATTACTTTCTATAGTTGCTACCCCAACAAAAGCATAGAAATCTCTATATTCCTTTGTGAATTCAACTGTTTACCTAGTTGACAATTCTTTATATTTCCTTCTTCAAATCACTAGTGTGGATTCTGCCACCTGACTGGATTCCACACAGCAGGGCAGGTTCTGAGTGGTGTCCTAGCTCTCCCTCTGGAACTATCATCCCAAGAATGCTTCTTCCTAGAGAAGAGGACAAAATATCTACCTCACATGCACATGTCTGGAAAATCCAAGATTCTTTTGGCAAATGGTCATAACATCTGGCAATATCCTGAAAGGACTTATTTAGCGATTGAGAATGCCATGGGAGTCCAGCCCTTACTTTAAGTTTCCACAATTCGGGCTTTATAACTATATATTTTACTTTTTCAAGTATGTTGCTCATTAAACAGAAACACATATTTATGCTCATATGTGCACCATGTGCATATGAAGCATATGCGTTGTATCCATATTTGAAATGTGCAACTTTTTTATAATTTTTCTAATGAAATATGTAAATCCTCATTAAATTTCAGACAAAACTAAGCATATCTCTTCTCATAAAACAGTGGTTCACCCAGAAGAAACCATCAAGGGATAAAGCTGAGGAATTCTTTTTTTTTTTTTTTTTTTAACAGTAGAGTGATTCTATCTGGTACAGAAATATTAGGATAGACCCATTTAATTTATCAAAATCATAGTCTTTTTTTGTTTGTTTTGTTTTTTTTTTTAGACGGAGTTTTGCTCTTGTTGCCCAGGCTGGAGTGCAAAGACGTGATCTAGGCTCACTGCAACGTCCGCCTCCTGGGTTTAAGCACCTCTCCTGCCTCAGCCTTCCCAGTAGCTGGTATTACAGGCATGCGCCACTATGCCTGGCTAATTTTGTATTTTTTGGAGAGATGGGGTTTTCCCATGTTGGACAGGCTAGTCTTGAATTCTCAACCTCATGTGATCCATCTACCTTGGCTTCCCAAAGTGCTAGCCACTACATCTGGCTCCATTGTCTTATTAAATTGTTTGTATTTCCCTTTTTGTGTAAAGTTTATTATTGTTGTTGTTATTATTAGCTATAAAATACTAGCCTGGTTTATTCTTGCACAAAACTGTGGAGAAGGCAAGGATGACCTTTTCTGATCATTTTACAGGATAGCATATTTTGGAAAGTTTAAAGGGTTGGGCTGAGATCACAAAAATAATAAGAGGCAGAGTTAGAAGTAGAACAGATACTTTCTCTTTTCCATTCTCCCATGCTGCCTCTTTATGTTTCCTTGTTTACATAAGAAATCTATATAGTATTTTAAGGACTGGATATTATTATTACATTCTATATACCAGACATTAAGTTGAGTGCTTTTGTATAGATTAAAACCATATTTTGAAACACCTACCGGGGACAATATAATGATTATCCTCATTTTATGGATGAGGCTTAAAGAGAACAGAAAATCTGGTCAAGATTTCACAGTCGTTAAGTGCCAGAAATGAGATCCACATCCAGACAATCTTGATTTAGGACCCAAATGTTGATGTCTTGCACTATCACACTTTCCTTACTAGACAGATAATGACTGTTAGGAAACGGTGCTGGTATTCCCATTGAACAAAACAAAGAGAATAGGTCATAGAAGTTTATAATCTAAGCTTTTACGAAATTTGCTATTTCTGAAGACATGGATAACAAAGGGTATACATAGTAAATATACAATACAGATATCAACCAAAATGAAAACGGATTTTTGGAAAAAATCATGCAATTCTATTATTAAGAAATGAAAAATCTAAACTACACATAAGAGAAATACTAAGTAAATATATAAAACTTTTAGTCAGATAGGTTATAGTTTTGTCTTAAAACACTTCTAATCTGTTTATTTTTAATTAATCAGTTTAGATACAACAAAATAACGAAAACTTAATGCCAATATTCTTAATGAACATAATGCAAAAATCCTCCATAAAATACTAGCAAACCGAATCCAGCAGCACATCAAAAAGCTGAACCACCACAATCAAACAGGCTTACTCCCTGGGATGCGAGGTTGATTCAATATATACAAATCAACAAATGCGATTCATCACTTATACAGAACTAAAAACAAAAGCTACATGATCGGAAGGCTCTGAAACCCTGGCATGTGGTAGATGCAGGACACATCTATCAAGGCAGATTGCAGGATCTAAACTCAATTCCTGGGGGGAACAGCCAAGATGGCGTGGTAGGAGCAAATCAGGATTACAGCTCTCAGTGAAAACGCAGAGGGTGAGTTCAATCCACATTTCCAGACGGATCTTTGTTGCCCACAGAATGGAGAAATTCCCAGGTGTAGGAGAGACACGGGATACCAGCGTAGCTGGCACAGAATGCACTGGTCTGGATGCCCTGTTGAACTGGCAATCTGAGATTTGGGAGGGCAGATTAGCATATCCATCTGATTAAATGGGACTTGTGGACAGTGAGCCAGACCAGGAGATTACCAGGAAGAGACGTTTGAGCTGGCGCAGTGGGTAGCTGCACGGGAAATCACACAGATCCTGGTGCCCTATCAGCAGCCGACTGAAACACCTGGGAGAGAGTCTACCGTTAAACTTAAAAAGAAAAAAAAGAGGGCTCTGAGGCAGGGAGCCAGGTGATCAGGCTCAGCGGGTCCCACCCCCACAGGGACAAACAAAATGGCGATTCAAAACACTCGGGGTTGAGAGTTTCACTGCAGGCACAGCGGAACCCAGGACAGTGCAGCTCGGTGGGGGAGGGGCGTCCGCCATTACCGAGACATAGGCCCTACTGAGGTACACTCCCATTGCTGACACAGCCTGCTGTTGTCGAGGCAACCCGCCATAACAGAGAGACTCCGCCAACAGGGTGGAGCCCCTGGCAGCAGGGCGGAGCCTCGACAGGCAAATAGTGACTAGACTGCCTCCAAGCTGGGCAGGAAGGTGCAACGGATACTCACAAAGAAAGCTCTAACTCCCCGAGACAGAGCATCTGAGGAAAAAAGGAGGTTTTTATGAATTCTGCTGCAGCGGACTTAAACGTACTGGCCTAACCGCCCTGAATGATCAATGAAGCTCACAGCTTAGCACTTGAGCTCCTATAAAGTACAGACTGCCACCTCAAGCAGTTCCCTGACCCCTGTATATGCAAAGAGTCACCTCAAAAAGGACTGATCAGACTGACATTTGGCAGGCATCATTCTGGGACAAAGATAGCAGAAGAAGTAAATGGTAGCACCCCTCACTGTTCCGCAGCTGCTACAGGTGTACCCCAAATAAGCAGGGCCTGGAGTGGACCTCAGCAGTCCTACAGCAGAGGGGCTAGACTGTTAGAAGGAAAAATAAGCAACAGAAATACTTCATCATCAACAACCTGGGCGCCCACTCAGAGACCCAATCGAAAAGTCAGCAACTACTCAGACGACAGGTGGATAAACCTGCAAAGATGGGAAGAAACCAGCACAGAAAGGAGGAAAACACCCAAAACCAAAACACCTCACCTCCTACAAAGGACCAAACTCCTCAACAGCAAGAGAACAAAGCTGGACAGAGAATGAGTGTGATGAAATGACGGAATCAGACTTCAGAAGGTGGATAATGAGAAACTTCCGTGAGCTAAAAGAACATGTTCTAAATCAATGCAAAGAAACTAAGAACCTTGAAAAAAGATTTGAGGAAATGATAACAAGAATGGACAACTTAGAGAGGAATATGAATGAATTGAAGGAGCTGAAAAACACAACACGAGAACTTCACAAAGCATGCAAAGGATCAATAGCCAAATTGACCAAGCAGAAAAAAGAATATCAGAAGTCGAAGATCAATACAATGAAATAAAATGAGAAACCAAGATTAGAGAAAAAAGCACAAAGAGGAATAAATAAAGTCTCCAAAAAATGTGGGACTATGTGAAGAGACCTAACCTACGTTTGATAGGCATACCAGAATGTGACGAACAGAATGAATCCAAGCTGGAAAATACTGTTCAGGATATTATTCAGAAAAATTTCCCCAACCTAGCAAGGCAGGCCAACAGTCAAGTCCAGGAAATACAGAGAACACCTCAAAGATATTCCGCAAGAAAAGCAACCCCAAGGCACATAATTGTCAGATTCACCAGGGTTGAAATGAAGGAGAAAATACTAAGGGCAGCCAGAGAGAAAGGTCAGGTAACCCACAAAGGGAAGCCCATCAGACTCACAGCAGATCTCTTGGCAGAAATGCTACAAGCCAGAAGAGAGTGGGGGCCAATATTCAACACCCTTAAAGAAAAGAACTTTCAACCCAGAATTTCATATCCAGCCAAACTGAGCTTGAGAAGTGAAGGAAAAATAAAATCCTTTGCAAACAAGCAAGTACTCAGAGATTTTGTCACCACCAGGCCTGCTTTACAAGAGCTCCTGAAAGAGGCGCTACACATAGAAAGTAACAACCAGTACCAGCCATTCGAAAAACATACCAAATGCTTAAAAGCATCAACAAAATGAAGAATCTGCATCAACTAATGGGCAAAACAGCCAGCTAGCATCAAAATGGCAGTATCAAATTCACACGTAACAATATTAACCCTAAATGTAAATGGGCTAAATGCACCAATAAAAAGACACAGACTGGCAAATTGGATAAAAAAACCAAAACCCATCGGTGTGCTGTATCCAGGAAACCCATCTCACAGAGAAGGATACACAAAGGCTCAAAATAAAGGGATGGAGGAAGATTTACCAAGCAAACGGACAGCAAAAAAAAGCAGGAGTTGCAATTCTCAACTCCGAAAAAATTCACTTTAAGCAACAAAGATCAAAAAAGACAAAGGTAAAAGGATCGATACAACAAGAGGAGCTAACGATCATAAATATATATGGACCCAATACAGGAGCACCCAGATAATTAAGGCAAGTTCTTAATGACTTACAAAAAGACTTAGACTCCCACACAATAATAGTGGGAGACTTTAACACTCCACTGTCAATATTAGACAGATCAACCAGACAGAAAATAAACGAGGATATCCAGGGCTTGAACTCAGACCTGGAACAAGCAAACCTGATAGACATTTAGAGAACTCTCCACCCCAAATCCACAGAATATACATTCTTCTCAGCACCACATCACACCTACTCTAAAACTGACCACATAATTGGAAGTAAAGCACTCCTCAGCAAATGCAAAACAACAGAAATCATAACAAACAGTCTCTCAGACCATAGTGCAATCAAGCTAGAACTCAGAATTCAGAAACTAACTCAGAACCACATAGCTTCATGGAAACTGAACAACTGGCTCTTGAATGTTGACTGGGTAAACAATGAAATGAAGGCAGAAATAAAGAAGTTATTCGAAACCAACGAGAACAAAGACACAACATACCAGAATCTCTGGGACACATTTAGAGCAGTCTCCAGAGGAAAATATATAGCAATAAATGCCCACATGAGAAGAGTGGAGAGATCCAAAATTGACACCCTATCGTCAAAATTGAAAGAGCTAGAGGAGCAAGATCAAAAAAACTCAAAACCTAGCAGAAGACAAGAAATAACTAAGATCAGAGCAGAACTAAAGGAGATAGAGACATGAAAAACCCTTCAAAAAAATCAATAAATCCAAGAGCTGGTTTTTTGAAAAGATCAACAAAATAGACAGACCACTAGCCAGATTGATAAAAAAGAAAAAAGAGAACAACCAAATCGATGCAATAAAAAACGATAAAGGGGAAATCACCACAGATTCCACAGAAATTCAAACCATCATCAGAGAATACTACAAACAACTCTATGTACATAAACTAGTAAACCTGAAAGAAATGAATAAATTCCTGGACACCTGTGTCCTCCCAAGCCTAAACCAGGAGGAAGCTGAAACTATGAATAGACCAATAACAAGGTCTGAAGTCGAGGCAGCAATTAAGAGCCTACCACACAAAAAAGCCCAGGTCCAGATGAGTTCACAGCCGAATTCTACCAGACACACAAAGAAGAGCTGGTACCATTCCTTCAGAAACTATTCCAAATAATCCAAAAAGAAGAAATCCTTCCCAAATCATTTTATGAGACCAACATCATCCTGATACCAAAACCCAGCAGAGACCCAACAAGAAAAGAAAACTTCAGGCCAATATCCATGATGATCATAGATGCAAAAATCTTCAATAAAATACTGGCAAGCCGATTGCAACAGCACATCAAAAGACTTATCCACCATGATCAAGTAGGATTCATCCCGGGGATGCAAGGTCGGTTCAACATATGCAAGTCTATAAACGTAATTCACCACATAAACAGAACCAAAAACAAAAACCACATGATTATCTCAGTTGATGCAGAGAAGGCATTTAACAAAACTCAACAGCCCTTTATTCTAAAACCCTCAATAAACTCGGTATTGACAGAACGTATCTCGAAGTAATAAAAGCTATTTACGACAAACCAACAGCCAATATCATACTGAATGGGCAAAAACTGGAAGCATTCCCTTTGAAATCTGGCACTAGACAAGGATGCCCTCTCTCACCACTCCTATTCAATATAGTACTGGAAGTTCTAGCCAGAGCAATCAGGCAAGAAAAAGAAATAAAGGGTATTCAAATAGGAAAGGTGGAAGCCAACTTGTCTCTATTCACAGATGGCATGATAGTATACCTAGAAGACCCCATCGCCTCAGCCCAAAAACTCCTGAAACTGATAAGCAACTTCAGCAAAGTCTCAGCATATAAAATCAATGTGCAAAAATCACAAGCATTTCTCTACACCAATAACAGACTTAAAGAGAGCCAAATCAAGGACAAACTGCCATCACAATTGCTACAAAAAGAATAAAATACCTAGGAATACAACTTACAAGGAATGTAAGGGACCTCTCAAGGAAAACTACAAACCACTGCTCAACGAAATAAGAGAGGACACAAACAGATAGAGAAACATTCCATGTTCATGGTTAGGAAGAATCAATATCGTGAAAATGGCTATACTGCCCAAAGTAATTTACAGAATCAACACTATCTCCATCAAGCTACCATCGACTTTCTTCACAGAACTGGAAAAAATCACCTTGAACTTCATATGGAACCAAAAGAGAGCCCACATAACCAAGTCAATTCTAAGCAAAAAGAACACAGCGGGAGGCATCACACTGCCGGACTTCAAACTATACTACAAGGCTACAGTAATCAAAACAGCATGGTACTGGTAGCAAAACAGAGATATAGACCAATGGAACAGAACAGAGGCATCGGAGGCAACACAACATAGCTACAACCATACAATCTTTGACAAACCTGACAAAAACAAGCAATGGGGAAAGGATTCCCTGTTTAATAAATGGTGTTGGGAAAACTGGCTAGCCATGTTCAAAAAGCAGAAACTGGACCCCTTCCTGACACCTTACACTGAAATTAAATCCAGATGGATTAAAGACTTAAACATAAGACCTGGCACCATAAAAACCCTAGAAGAAAATCTAGGCAAAACCATTCAGGACATAGGAGTAGGCAAGGACTTCATGAACAAAACACCAAAAGCATTGGCAACAAAAGCCAAAATAGACAAATGGGACCTAATCAAACTCCACAGCTTCCGCGCAGCAAAAGAAACAGTCACTAGAGTGGATCGGCAACCAACAGAATGGGGAAAAATTTTTGCAGTTTACCCATCTGACAAAGGGCTGATATCCAGAATTTACAAAGAACTCAAACAGATTTACAGGAAAAAAACAAACAAGCCCATTCAAAAATGGACAAAGGATATGAACAGACACTTTACAAAAGAAGACATACATGAGGCCAACAAACATATGAAAAAATGCTCATCATCACTGGTCATCAGAGAGATGCAAAGCAAAACCACATTGAGATACCATCTCACGCCAGTTAGAACAATGAATATTAAAAAATCTGGGGACAACAGATGCTGGAGAGGATGTGGAGAAATAGGAACACTTGTACACTGTTGGTGGGCGTGTAAATTAGTTCAACCATTGTGGAAGACAGTGTGGCGATTCCTCAAGGCCTTAGAAATAGAAATTCCATTTGACCCAGCAATCCCATTACTGGGTATATATCCAGAGGATTATAAATCGGTCTACTATAAGGACACATGCACACGAATGTTCATTGCAGCACTGTTTACAATAGCAAATACCTGGAACCAACCCAAATGCCCATCGATGATAGACTGGATTGGGAAAATGTGGCACATATACACCATGGAATACTATGCAGCAATCAAAAATAATGAGTTCGTGTCCTTTGTAGGGACATGGATGAATCTGGAGAACATCATTCTCAGCAAACTGACACTAGAACAGAAAATGAAATACCGCATATTCTCACTCATAGGCGGGTGATGAAAAATGAGAGCACATGGACACAGGGAGGGGAGTACTACACACTGGGGTCTATTGAGGGGAATGGGGGAGGGATACCGGGGGGGGGCTGGGGAGAAATGCCAAATGTGGGTGAAGAGGAGGAAGGCAGCAGAACACACTGCCATGTGTGTACCTATGCAACTACCTTGCATGTTCTGCACATGTACCCCAAAACCTAAAATGCAATAAAAATAAATAAAAAAAAATTTAAAAAGCCACATGATCATCTCAATGGGTACAAAAAGACTTTTGATAAAATTCAACATCATTTCATGTTAAAAACTCTCAGCAAACCAGGCATTGAAAAGATATACTTCAAAATAGTAAGAGCCATCTATGAAAACCCATGTCCAACATCATACTGACTTGGCAAAAGCTGGAAGCATTTTCCTGAGAACTAGCATGAAATAAGGATGCTTTCTCTCACCACTCCTTTTCAACATAATTCTGGAACTCCTAACAGAGCAGTCATACAAGAGAAAGATATAAAGGGCATCTATGGTGAAAAGGAAGAAGTCAAATTATCCTTGTTTGCAGATAATGTGATCTTACGCATGGAAAACCTTAGACTCCCCCAAAAAACTATTAGAACTGAGAAACAAATTCAGTAAAGTTGCAGATACAAAATCAATACACAAAAATCAGTAGCATTTCTATATGCCAACAGTGAACAAACTGCACAACAAATCAAAAACATAATCCCATTTACAAAAGCAATATATAAAATTAAATGTCTAGGAATTAACATAGCCAAAAAAGTGAAAGATCTGTACAGTGAAAAGTATGAAATACTGATGAAAGGAACTGAGGAAGACACCAAAACGGGAAAGATATCCTATGTTTATGGATTGGAAGAATCAATATTATTAAAATGTCCGTACTACCCAAAGCAATCTAAAGATGCAATGCATTCCCTATCAAAATACCCATGACATTCTTCACAGAAATAGGAAAAACAGTCTTGAAACTTATATGGAACCACAAAAAATGAGAAGAGCCAAAACCATCCTGAGGAAAAAAAGTACAAAACTGGAGGAATCACATTACCTGACTTCGAATTATACTATAGAGCTGAACTAACCAAAGCATGGTACTGGCATAAGAACAGACACACAGACCAAACAGAATAGAGAACCCAGAAACAAATCTATGCACCTACACTGCCGTGCAGAACTGATTTTCAACCAAATGCCCCAACATACGTTGGGGAAATAACAGTTTCTTCAATAAATGATACTGGGAAAACTGGATATCCAAATTCAGAAAAATGAAACTTGATGCCTAGCTCTCATCATATACAAAAGTCAAATGAAAATGGATTAAAGTCTTAAACCAAAGACCTCAAACTATGCAACTACTACAAGAGAAAGTCAGGGATACTCTCCAGTATGTTAGTCTGGGCAAACATTTCTTGAGTAATATCCCACAAGCACAAGCAACCAAACAAAAATGGCCAAGTGGGATCACATCAAGTTAAAAAGGTCGTGCACAGTGAAGGAAACAATAAAAAAAAGTGAAGAGACAACCCACAGAATGGAAGAAAATATTTGCAGACTCCCCATCTGACCACAGATTCATAACCAGAATAAAGAGCTCAAACAACTTAATAGGAAAAAAACCTACTAATCCAAATTTAAAATGGGCAAAAGATTTGAATAGATGTTTCTCAAAAGGAGACATACGAACAGCAAACAGGCATATGAAAAAGTGCTTAGCATCACTAATGACTATCAGAGAGAAAAACAAATAAAAACTAAGGAGATATAATCTCACTCCAGTTAAAAATGCTTTTGTTAAAAAGACAGGTAATAACAAATGCTGGCAAGGCTATGGAGATAAGAGAATCCTTGTACACTGTTGGTGAGAATTTAAATTAGTACTACCACTATAGGTAACAGCTTGGGGGTTCCTCAAAAATGTAAAAGGCTAGCAATATGATTCAGCAATCCCACTGCTGGGTATATTACCAAATGGAAGGAAATCAGTATGCCAAAGAGTTAGCCGCACACCCATGTTTGTTGCGGCACTGTTCAGAATAGCCAAGATTTGCAAGCAACGTGCACGTTCAATGACAGGTGACTGGATAAAGAAACGGTGGTACCTATACACAACGGAGTACTATTCAGCCAAAAAAAGAATGAGATCCAGTCATTTGCAATAACGTAGATGGAACTGGAGATCATTATGTTAAGTGAAATAAGTCAAGCACAGAAAGACAAACTTCATATGTTCTCACTTGTTTGTAGTTGCTAAATATAAAAACAATTGAACTCATGCAGATGGAGAGTAGAAGGATGGTTACCAGAGGCTGGGAAGGGTAGTAGTGGGGAGGAGTGGAGATAGTTAATGAGTACCAAAAAATATATAGTTAGAAAGAATGGCCAGGCACGGTGGCTCACTCCCGTAATCCCAGCACTTTGGGAGGCCGAGGCAGGTGGATCACGAGGACAACAGATCGGGACCATCCTGGTCAACAGGTGAAACCCCGTCTCTACTAAAAATACAAAAAATTAGCTGGGCATGGTGGTGCGTGCCTGTAATCCCAGCTACTCAGGAGGATGAGGCAGGAGAATTGCCTGAACCCAGGAGGCGAGCTTGCGGTGAGCCGAGATCGAGCCATTGCACTCTAGCGCCTGGGTAACGAGCGAAACTCCGTCTCAAAAGAAAGGGGAGTACTAAACACTGGGGTCTATTGGGGGGAAAAGGGGAGGGCCAGTGGGAGGGGGAGGTGGGGAGGGATAGCCTGGGGAGAAATGCCAAATGTGGGTGAAGGGGAGAAGAAAAGAAAGCACACTGCCATGTATGTACCTACGCAACTGTCTTGCATGCTCTGCTCATGTACCCCCAAACCTAAAATCCAATAAAAAATTAAAAAAAAAAAAGAAAGAATGAATGAATAAGGCCTAGTATTTGATAGCACAACAGGGTGACTATAGTCAATAATAATTTAATCATACATCTTAAAATAACTAAGAGAGTATAATCGTATTGTTTGGAACACAAAAGATAAATGCTTGAGGGGATAGATACTCCATTTTTCACAATGCTATTATTACTTATTGTTTGCTATATCAAAGTATATCATGTACCCTATAAATGCATATACCTACTATGTACTGTCATTTTTTTAACAATTATTTTTTAAAACCTCAAACTTACAGAAAGGAAAAAAAAACCACACAGAAATTATAAATATAAAATACTTTTTTCTCCTGTTTTTCTAAGAAGAAAATTGATTCCTTAAAGCAAAAATAAATAACATTTTAATTGGAGGGTTATAATTTAAAAAGCAAATATATAACAATATTAACTGAAGGATGGAATTAACTTTCACTTCTAAAGTTAAATTATGTACAACTTTCTCATATTTATTTGAAGTATTACAACAGTATCTCTAAGTAGAAAGGAGTAAATTTAGCACGCGTATTTTAAATCCTACTGTAGCCACTAAATAAACAAATGCAAGAAGTTTTAGCTAAAAAGTCAATAGGGGAGTTAGGATGAGATACTAAAATACTTACTTCATTATGCCCTAAAAGCCCCCCTAAAAAGGAAAGGAAGAACAGAACAACAAAAACATGGGACCAACAGAAAAATTAGCAAGCTCTTAAACACAACCATGTCAGTAATTACATAAAATGAAAATGAAGCAAACACTTCAATTAAAAGGTAGAGATTGTTAGATTGGATTTAAAAAATAAGACTCAACATAGGCTTTCTACAACAGCTTACTTTTACACATAAAGATACAGATAGCTTGAAAGTAGCAGGATGAAGAAAGGTTATACCATGCAAACAATGAGTGTAAGAATGATGGTATAGCTATAGTACTTAGTACTGCAATAAAGAAGAGAGATATAATGATAATGGAATTGGTCAAGAAAACAACAATCCTAAATGCTCATGCACCTAGTAAGAGAGCTTCAAAAGAAATAATGCAAAAACAAACAGCTAAAGGAAAAGATACATCCACAATTATATTTAGACATTTTAACCTCCACTTATTGATTATAGAACACCCATTAATGATTTACAGAACAAGTTGACAAAAAAATCTGTAAAGATATAGATGATGTTAATAATACTATCAATCTCCCTTACCTAAATGACATGTATAGAATATTGCACTTAATAGAGATGAATACTATTCTTTTCAAGAACATATGTAGCATTCATCAAGATAAAAAATGCTACGCCATTGAAATATAATGTTCAATAAATTTCTAATAATTGAAATCTTGAAAATTAAATAAGAAATCGATATAAACAAGATTCCTATTGAATCCCCAAATATTTGGAAATTAAACAACACATTTCTACCTAACACATTTTTTACAATATGGCATTACATTCCCAAATCTTCAGGTTTAATTAGCTTATCTCAGAACAATAGTTTGAAATTAAAATATTACAAATTCTATTTATTGGTTTTCAATTTTCAAGATCCATGTAAGGGAAAGCACAGAACCCTTAGGTACAAAAAGGACTTTGAGAAAACAAAAGTATTGCTAGATTGATGAGTTTACAGGGGCACTCATTACTTCTTCCTACATATTGGAAATTAAAAGATAGTTTTTAATATAAATAGCTCAAGAAATAAGAATAAAATATTGAATTACTTGATTAAATAAATTGATTTTTTAAAAATTAACAGTGGGAATGTGGGGAGGAAAAGAGCATATAAATGATTCAAATTCTAACTCTTCTATAACCAGAATTGATGGATATTATTTAAAATGAATAAATCAAGAAATAGAGATAAGTGCTTATTTTCATAGAATGATGTGTAAATGATATTTAAATGTAGTAGCTTTCTGGGAAATGAAGTGGAGTTAGAGGTACAGGGAGGTACCAATGACCTGGCCCTTTTGCCCTCCAGGCCCTTCTCTATTCCAGGACATAGGGACAGCACCATCTGTGAGGAATGGGCCTTCACCAGACACCAAACCTACAGGAAATAGAGCTTGGACTTCCCAGCCTACAAAACTGCAAGAAATAAATTTCTTTTCTTTACCAATTCCCCAGTCTCAGGTACTCTGTTGTAGTGGTGAAATGGAGTAAGACAATAGCAAGGATTTTAAAACTGCATATTAGTTGGTAAATATCAAATTATTGATTAGCAATATAAAGTTATATTGGGGAGCCTACAGAAAAAAAAGAATTTGCATATGCCAATAATATCAATGCACATTTTTGGAGGATGGTTTTTGTGAAACTTTAAAATGTGCATGTTACCCAATAATTCCACAATTTTAGAGCATGTATAAAGATAAATGTGCAAGGAAGTTCATTGTGGTATTGTTTGCAAATTAAAATAACACAAAAGAAAAGAACAACAGCAACAAGGGCAAAATAAACCTAAGTTGTCTTCAGTAGGGCACCGGTTTAATAAATTTCAGTACATTCACCCAATAGCGTATTTCCTAGCACTAAAAATAATTTTAAAAATCACAGTGCGCTACTATGAAAAGCCCATAAAACACTGGTAAATAAAAATATTTCCAGGTATTTCTGTATCATGTTAACCCATCTGTGTAAAAAATTCTGGAGTACTATAAATATATAGAAAGTACACTGGGACAAAAAAACACTATTCAAATTACCAGTAAATCTAACTCTAGGGAAAGTGGGGAAGAGACACTTTTACTTTTTACTTCATGTAATTTTCTATCTTTATTTTTCTCAACAGCCATTTATTACGTTATTTTATTAAAGTATTTTTTAATCTCAGTGAAGAGCTATGAAATGCAAAATTAAACAAATTGTGTTGGCTGTTATTGCTTAGCAGCACTGACTCTCCCCAGCATCTAGCACAATGACTGGCAGATAGCAACTATTCAAGCAATTCTCTGACTAGATGATAGAAGGACTGAAACCTGAAGTATTCAACCATGTATTTATTTTCTCTCCTCCTAAAGCCATGTTGCTGTAATTAAATTTAGGAAAAGCCAATAAATAAAATAAAAACACATTTATCATTATTTATGTTTTAAAGAAAGTATGGCTCTCAAATCCAAGCTTTTATGTATTCATTTTGAAAAAGTATTTTTGATCCTGTCTGGGTCCCCTGACTCACAAACCCAGGTCAGATGCATACTTGAAATCCCTGGGAAATAAACTCCTGATTAAATGAAAGCCCTTAGGAAATGTTTACAAAGAAGTACTTCAGGAGACAGAATTGCACTGGAGAATAATTGTTCCATTTCCATTTTAGAAATATTCAGAGATGAGAGAGAACATGTGGCCAGTAACGTGTTGAGCCTCCTCAGTATTCACGGTTTCCTTGCAGGAGGTAATTTTAATTCAGGAGATGGAAACAAGCATGATATAGACCTGTCGTGGCTTCAGCATCAGGAAACAACACACTGATCATGACATCAAGCTCCAGAGGAAGCTGACTAAGGATGTGCTTGTTTTGGTGTGACATGTGCCTATGATAGTCAAATCTCATGCCCCGCAATCTCGCCAGGGTCCCAGACTTAGTTCTTCATCACTTGTAAAGAGGATCAGAATGCATCCTGGAGTTCAGGCAAGGGCATCTGGCCTGGGGTAAGACAGACTCCACAAAATATATATTGTTCCTAGCAAGGGACCCACGAGGGAAGGAAAAGGAGACATGGAAGGCAGCATGGGATACTGACATCCATTCACTTAGACAAATCACGTCAGATGCAACTGTTCACATGCAACTCAGAGGGAAAAGGCAGGAACCCATGGAACACATTCACCTTCTACATGATGAACAGCTTCGGGAAAGCAATACAGCCAAGGGCCAAGTAAGAGAAAGGAAAAAACATGTAAAATGAATGCAATACTGTAACAGAAGACATTTTAAACTGTTCTTGGTACATAACAGAGAGGGAGGGAGGGAGGGAGGAAACTGTGCTGAGAAGAGACACTGGAAGAGGCCTGCTAACAGACCTCCAAATGCATATTCAAATAGTGTTTCAAAGCACTTCTTTGTGCTTAAGTCATTTTACCTACAAGACGGACTTTAATATGTGTCCATTAAAAATAAAAACTATTGATTAGAGATATGTTTTTAGATTTTATCATTAATATTTTAACAGAAATAGAGTTCTGTTCCAATGTCCAGGGTGGAGTGCAGTGGCACAATCACAGCTCACTGCAGCCTCACACTTCTAGGCTCAAGAGATCATCCCGTCTCAGCCTCCTGCATAGCTGAGACTACAGGTGCATGCCACCATGCCAGACTATTATTTTTTTAATTTTTATAGAGACTGAGACTTGATAAATTGTGCAGCTGGCCTCAAGTGATCCTCCTGCCTTGCCCTCCCAAAGCACTGAGATTACAGGCCTGACCCACCATGCCTGCTTAATTATCTTTTTCCCAGCCACTGGTCAGGTCACTTTGTAAAAGGAAAAGTGGATCAGTATATTAACAAACATTGTAGCTCTAGCTTGCTTTAAAAAATTATACTTCTAAAAGGAGGAAAATTATTGTCATCCTGGAAATTGGTTCCAGAAGAAAAGGGAGAGAAGCTACAGAGGCAAATGACAATTCCTTTCGCCAGAGGCAAGATGATGTCCCTTTTGTCTGAGAATGGGAACATTTGTACTGTACAGTAACAGCCAAAAATTCAATTAGAAAAGGGTAACCTTTGACATGAGTAACTGGTTTGACAGACTTTCACTGAAGTGATTGAGATGACCACGTGGGACAGTACTGGGTATCAGGTAAACACCTGTGACAATCAGTAAGAGATGGGACTGAGCAGCAATAAACGTAGCCTCAGAATGTCCTGAGTTCTGTCTTCTAAAGCCTAAAAGCATTGCTTAGGTGCTAATCAAGCCAATAATGTATATGCTACTTGTACACTATTAAGTAGTGATCCTGCTATCATGAGGATCAGTTACTGCTGTACGCTTGAAAATGTGATTGTTGGAAGAGAGATTGCAAGTAAGGACTGGCAGTAAGGGAACAGTGGGCAAGAGAGAAGCTACAACACCCACCTTATGACCCTGACCAGTGTGCCTCCCACAACATTCACTTAAGCAAATTATCAATGATGCAAAACTGAGCCCCTTTTATATGCTAACATTTACGCAGGGTGAACTTCTGAATCTAGGTTCTCATTTTCCTGTGCCAAAAAGTGTGTGTGAGTGGAAAATATTCTAAGATATTAGTTTTTTGTTTTCTCTCTGAATTTCCCCTTTCCCCCTTAGTCAAATAGCAGTCTTTCTGTTTTAATGCCTCAGGGAGACATGTGACTGAGCAGAAATAAAAGTAGCCTGCAAAACTTCCTGAATTATATCTTCAAAAGCATATGCTCATTAAAGAAGAAAGAGTTTGGAGAAACTAGCATAGAAGTTTGAAAAAAGCAGATGAGAAAGAGGAGCTTTGCCCTTCAACTAACAGAGGGGAATCTTTTGCAAGAAGCAGGACTCAGGGCTCTTCTTGATGTGGCATTTTCCCAGAATTGACCCCCAGCTGTCTCTGGGGGATGAGTCAATGGCCACTGGGAGTTCCTGCCTTCAAGAACATTCCTGTGTGTTGAGAGTGGCAGGAGCAGTGGAGAT
Organism: Callithrix jacchus; assembly: GCF_049354715.1. Lineage (NCBI taxonomy): Eukaryota > Metazoa > Chordata > Mammalia > Primates > Cebidae > Callithrix > Callithrix jacchus. Next base: position 47,434,475 of record NC_133509.1, on the reverse strand, counting down.
CCCAGGCCTGAAACGCCATGTTGACAGGGACCACAGAACAGAGCAGCCAGGAGAGTGCACAGGGCATACCCAGCACCCTGATGCTTTGATGCCTGATTCTTGGCCATGGGCCGGTCTGTAACATTCATTGACATGAGCTCTGTTGGAGAGGTGACAGAGACTCTCTCCTTGACCAAACTCTAGTGAAGACCCTCTGAGCCCTCTTCTCCACTAGACCTCAACTTTCACCTATAAAAACTACAGAAACTACAAAAACCACTCTGCATACAAATGATTTTGTCCACTGGCCCTGGCACGTACGTACACACACACGCATAGTTTCTAACAACTCAAGCTCATGTCCCTAGAATGACAGCTCCAACTTTTAAAAATTCCTGCCTGGGAAAGCTCAAGGCTGCCGAAAGAATTGACTGCTTCTCCCAGCCAACACCTGAAGATGTGCTGGTGCTGTCTCCCCATCTCCCAGTTTCTGTGGGAGGGCAGGAATCTACCCTCCGTAACTGTCAGTTAAGAAAGCCAAATGGCATAATAACATTGACAGATTTGCCTTCCGGCTTTTTGAGAATTTCCACTTCCCTGATTCTGCTCAAGTCCTCACTGTTCCCATGACCTACTTCTCCCTTTAAGAACACCCAATCCCCTTTGGTATATACCCAAAGGATTATAAGTCATTCTACTATCAAGACACATGCACAAGTTTTTTGTTTTGTTTTTTGTTTTTTGTTTTTTTTTTTTTTTGCAGCACTATTCACAATAGCAAAGATTAGGAACCAACCCAAATGTCCATCAATGTTAGACTGGATAAAGAAAATGTAGCACATAGACATCATGGAATACTATGCAGCCATAAAAAAGAGTGGTTTCAGGTCCTGTGCAGGGACATGGATGAAATTAGAAACCATTATTCTCAGAAAACTAACACAGGGACACAAAACCAAACATTGCACGTTCTCACTCATAAGTGGAAGTTAAACGATGAGAACATATGAGCACAGGGAGGGCACACCAGGGCTTTTCAGGGGGTTGGGGGTTAAGGGAGGGATAGCATTAGGAGAAACACCTAATGTAGATGACGGGTTGATGGGTGCAGCAAACCACCTTGGCACTTGTATACCTATGTAACAAACCTGCATGTTCTGCACATGTACCCCAGAACTTAAAGAACAATAAAAACAAAAAATAAAATTAAATAACTAAAAGAGTATGATTGAACTGTTTATAACACAAAGAAAGGATAAATACATAAGGCGATGGAGACCCTACTTACCCTGATGTGATTCTTATGCATTGTATGTGTATATCAAAATTATCTCACATATCCCATAAATATATATACCTACTGTGTACCCACAAAAATTAAAATAAATAATTCGAAGCTAAAAAAGCAAAGAATACCCAATCATCTCTACATGAGTCAAAGTTGAGCTCAGTTCACACTGGACTCTCTTTCCTATTTTAATAGTTATTACTGATTAAAATCTGTCCTTACCAATTCAACTAGTGCCTGGGTTTGATTACTTTTGACAAAAGTGACACCAAGAATGACTGAGGTGAAGTGTATTCAGTCTACTACCAGATTCCCATCAATTTAGCCAGATGAAAAGAATCAGATTTGAAATTAACTTAATTTTTAGAAAGTGAGTATCTGTGTTATTCTTTGGCACACTGGATCCTACAGACGGAGACTCATACCCCTCCATGGACATGCTAAGAAAATGAGTACTAATGTTACTATTCAGCTTGTGGAAATGCTATTAAGAAGACAACTGGATGGAGAGAAATTATACTATGTGAAGCAAACAAAATTCTAAGACTTTTATATGAGTTGCACCACTGGTCTCTGGCATGGCTGATAAATAACGGCAGCCTAAATCCCCCAGCAATGATAGCAAAGAAGTTAATGCTCCACTAAATCAGCACGTGTATGCTACCTTCGGAGAAAACTTCCATTCTGATGAATGGGATCCATACCATGAAGATGAGCCTCTTACAAGTCCTAGGATACGAGATACTTCACTGGTGTTTAAATAATGTATTGTGATGGTGGTCTGGTTGTCTGATAACTGTGTTGAATTCCTTAGGGCTTTCAATACATGAAAAATGCTGAAATACATATTTAAACGTATACCTTGTTAAATCTTAAAATCTTGGACAATTAGGAGGGCTGCTTGGGAAGCTCTTTTTAAATATTCTCAGTGCTCTTCCTCTGCAGAAAGAACCCCCAGGTCCTTCTGTTCACCGATGTAGTCTTGATAAATTCTGTGGCCTTTCTGTTCAGCAGACAGGGGAACATTTTAGTAGTTAAAGCAGACACGATTTAACAACATTATGAAATTTGATTTCAGAAGGGAAAACTGGGTTTCTACTCCATCCCTTGAAATCCATCCTTTTTACACATGCATTCTAGCTTTCCTAAACAACTCAAAGTGGTACCTCTTTTTCTTTTATTCATTTCTGGTCAGTGGAAGAATGGAATCAGAGACACAGAGTCAGGTCAGTTCACTTGTTCTGTCTTTTACAAAGACGATTAACAGATATTTATCATGTATTTGTCAAGTTTCTTTATGCTTCAGAGCCAAATTCATCCCAGACCTATTGTCTTTGACCAATACAGTTCTTAAAAAATAAATCCAACATTGATATGGTCTGGCTCTGTGACCCCACCCAAATCTCATGTCCAGTTGTAATTCCCAATGTTGGGGGAGGGGCTTGGTGGGAGGTGATTAGATCATGAGCGCGGATTTCCCCCTTGCTGTTCTCGTGACTGTGAGTGAGTTCTGATGAGATTCGGTTGTTTGAAAGTGTGTAGTACCTCCCCCTTTACCCTCTCTCTGCTGCTCCACTATGTAAAGAAGTCACCTGCTTCCCCTTTGCCTTCTTCCCTGTCTATAAGTTTCCTAAGGACTCCCCAGCCATGCTTCCTGTACAGCCTGTGGAACTGAGTCAATTAAACCTCCTTTTTTCATAAAGTACACAGCCTGAGGTAGTTCTTTACAGCAATGTAAGAATGGACTAATACAAACATTTAAAATGTTTATTTCAAAAATCTACATTTATGACTTTGAAAAAAATGAGGAGATCCAACAAAAGGAAGGAGCAGCCCATCCCTTAGGTGAAACATGTGACTTCTAATTTGTCACAGGCTGGGACAATTCCTAATGCTTTCCAGCCATGACACAAACCCACTCCCTCATAGTCATTACTGGCCAGGCCCCTTGCACATGAGGTTAACCTGGTGCAGTAGCATCTCCCCAAAGAACAGTCCAGCACTCAGGAACTACTTCCTCCCCATAACTAGACTCTGCTTTTATCTACTTGATAGTCCCCACACAGATAATAAAAAAGGGTCTTTCTAGCTGCCTTAAGAAAATGAGACACACATGAGGAGAGAGTTATTTAAAAATTGTTTTTGAGCTTTAGGTTGGCTTGGCTTTCCTGGAATGTCTAATTTAGCTCAGGAAGTGCCTCCAACATTTTTAAGAATATCAAGGACAGAAAAGCTCAACTCAACCATTTCCAGGGCTCTACATATCCCTCAGGCTCCTTACAGGGATATGGGAGACTGCACTATCTCATTAGGGCCCCAGGAGGCCTGTCATTCTGCCATGGAGTTACCAATTGTTCCCTGGCTGACAAGAGACTGCACTGAAGTATTGGTAGAATTTTCAGGGTCCTAAAGAATGGGGAGAGTATTCCCTCTCAACTCTGTAGCATATCAGTGAGATGGTTGGGTACGAATTAAGTTTGGAGTTCTAAAGACCTTAACTGAAAACTGACTCAGCACTTTTAGTTGAGCGACCTTAGGGACGTCATTCTTTTTAAACATTGCTTTAAATTATTTTGGAGTATGGTGGAGGAAAAGGAGAGACAAATTAAACAAAGTAAGCTTTCTGAGCTTCAGCTTCCCCAAATCAGTATAATAATAATATACATATTACAGAACTCTAGTGAATTCAAATACATCTATAAAGTGCCTAGAATAGAGCCTCAGTCACAACTCAATAAATTATAGTTCTTATTTATGTTATATACTTGAATTCCTGAATGAAGGTAGACACATGAATTCTGCAACTTCTTGAAGTCTGATATGGTTAGGCTTTGTGTCCCTACCCAAATCTCATCTTGAATTATGATCCCTATAATGCCGACATGTCAAGGGAGAGACCAGGTGGAAACAGCTGGATTATGGGGGCAGTTTCCCCCATGCTATTCTCATGATAGTGAGTTCTCACAAGATCTGATGGTTTTATAAAGGGTTCTTCCATGATTTTAAGTTTCTGGAGGCCTCCCCAGTCATGCTGAACTGTGAGTCAGTTAAACCTCTTTCCTTTATAAATAACTCAGTCTCAGGCAGTTCTTCATAGCAGTATGAAAACAGACTAATACAAAGTCCCATCCAAGTCCCTGCTTACTCACATTCTAGGTCAGAAAACATCTGACCTTATGTAAACAGAGAATCATTCATTTAATCAGTGAATTTATAGCATTCCTTAAGCCAAAAACACAGTTGGGAATATTAAGCATAGAAAGGCTAATCAGACTGGGATCTGTAATAAATACACTTATTCCTCTTTTCCTTGCTCAACATCTTCAATTCATTACTGAAAACTTGGTAACTAATTAAAAATCCATTAAATAAAAAGTTCTACTATATTTGATAGAAAAAATAATAATATGGTCCATCTCAACATAATATTTCCAAATAAGTATCACAGATAGAAAAATAGATCAGCTAAACAGTGTTTGCAGATTTATATAACTAGTAAACAATTATTTAGAAGGAAATAAGGGAGTTTTTAAATAAAATGTAATATGAAGGCTTCTTATGCTCACTAAATAGCACACACATACAGAGAGAGCAAGAGAAAGAACGAGAAAGACAGACTTGATAGTGAAGGAAAAGTCATTTTTGTAGAAGGCATATTTTTTCTCCTGTATCATTTTCTTCTCCAGTTTTTCAGTGTTTGCGGGGCTTATTTCAAAATGCCTTTGAAAGTAGTTACAGTATTAGGAAAACACAAAAGTACTTCAAAACATGTGCAAATAGGATGAGTAAACAACAAATCAAAATGTCTTAAAAGAGGTTACTTCTTCATCCTTCTCATTTAGGTACACAGGCAATGCAGAACATTTGATTATGTGGTATGCAATTCCAATTTGTTCCATGTGATATTATCAGATTAGAAACTACTGTGTTGAGTGTGCCTTTCTTTGAAATCCTCATGTTGAAATACAAATTTTACTGTGTTTTTATTTTGTAAGTTTTGGATTAAAAAGTCCTTATGCCATAAAAAGAAGTTGTCTTTAATGTGGCATCATTTTCCAAGACATTATGGCAAACAATTAACCGAACAGGTATTGAGGGGAATGTCAGCAGAGCAGCAGCAGCAATATATCATTCCACTCTGCTTTTTAACAGCATGCTCCCCTCTCCTGTGCACAGGGCAGAGAGGTCTGGAGCTGCATCCCCTGGTTGTACTGTCCACCAATCCTGAGCCAGGGAAAGCAGCCCTGCTGAGGCCCATGAGGTCTGGTTCTTGTCCAACGTCAACACCCTTGATAAGATGGACTAATTTTCTTTGCATTTTTCTTGATTGCAGGAAAATAAAGTTTCTCTGAAATTAAGACTAAGAAAGGCCTTAAAAGCCAAGACACCAAATGGCATCAGGAAACCCATGCTCTTCAAAATACACAGTGAAAAATGAAACCCTTACAAGAGTAGACATTTCATAAAGAAGAACAGATCAAATATTCTTGCAGCTTTCCTCTCACTGTAATTCTGCCTCCTTGGATTAAAGCTACAGAGAAGAATGCAGCCTGCAGGTGCTCATGCCTGAGTGTCACCTGCCCCCCTCCACCTGCTGAGCTATGTCCAAACAGACATCCTCTACCTTTGACATAAGACATTCTGTTATGTCAAACATAACACTTTCTGTTACGTCTCCAGGAACACTTTCTGTTCCTGAAGAGAAAGAACATTCTGGTCATATCAAGGGTTCTGGTATATTCTAGGAGCAGTTTAGAGCTTTCATTCAGTATAAGTTTCTCTTTCATGAAAAGATCTTGCCACAAGGGGATGAGAAACAAGCTACTGAGCATCTAATGTATGTGTATTGATTTTACATGCTAATTGATTTTACATACTTCATTTCATTTAATTAACGGAAACACCCTCCAAGGAAGTCTTATCCCCCTCAATTAAGTAGATTAAAAACAACCGTGTTAGAGAAGATAAGGTGATTGAGCTTCGAAGAGATCCACGATTTTGGCACTGTAGTACACAGACCTAATTCCTGTACATATATCTGCCTTCTACTTCCAAGATCTCTTGGTAGGAGGCTTCCAGGGATCTTCTAGGAATGTGCTTAATAATTCTTCCATTATTCTTCCACCATTGAACTTGAAGAAGATGTGACTGGGGGACAAAGGCAAAGCCAAGTATGAGAAGATAGATCTGAAAGAGGAATGTCAGACACAGAACACAAAAGTAAAGGCAAGAGTGAACAAGGGAGATAACCCTCTAATCCTTCACATGGGAGGAAAGGCTGTAGAAACAACTCTGTTCTAACAAGCACAGATAATATACAGGTTATTTTTCATTAAACTTGTGAGGGAAAGAGACACATCTCCAGATATATTATTGGAGTATTCAAAAATGTCTTCATCAACACAGAACTAAAAGCCTAACATACTCATGCCTAGGCCAAAGAATGTCTATCTAGACATGAAATAAACTGCAATCTTCCACAGTTGGCTATGTCCGTCCTTTAAAAATAAAAAGAATCTAATTTTTTTTATCGTAAGTACTTACCCTTACTGACATTTTTACAACAGGTTTTATGTGGTTATCTGCTTATTTGTAATGTGCACATGGATAATTCACATCTTCAATGCATCTACATTCCTCAAAAACCCACATGTACTATTATTGCATTAGTCATCAGTTTTTCATGGTTGATAAAGCCACTAACAATGATGAGTTCTGATGAGACAGAATCACCTGTGGCACAATTTTCCCAAGTGATTCTCAGTAGAGCACATTCACACATATACAGACTAGTAACAGACTTAGAGCAAAATAATATTCCAACTCTGTTATATTTTCCAAGACCTGAATAATTGTTTTACCTAAGTAAATGCATAATATTGCCTAGCCCAGGAGATTAAAATTTTCCAAATTCATTCTGCCTCAAAATGGGCAAATATGTATATAAAAATAAATAGAAAATAGGCACATATTCATTACAGTTTTCTTTAAACTGCACTGGGTAGAAGCAGGACATGAAGTGTGGCTTAGTGGTCTAGATTTCCATGTTTATTTAAGAGAGGGTTTGCTGTGATCTAGTGTGAGAGCCACAACTTAACAAAACCAGACCTATTAGAATGCCTTGGCACAAGCTTTGTCTGGCTATTGGTAAAACTAAAACCTCTCAATTTCACCTATTCCCATTCAAACATTACCTTTAATTAGGTATTTTACAGACAAGCATTAACTACGTTTTTTTAAATGAAGAAGACTAAGGCTAAAACCTATGTTGTGTAAACCCCAGGGAAAGAGTTTAGGTCATTTTTTGTTGTTGTTGTTCTTAATGACATGCCAACTGTCAGATCCCAAGGCTGGGAGATGGTCCCCAAGGGAATCAGAGGGAGGCAAGGTAGTAGGGGTAAACAGTGTGCCAATGAAAACCAAACCACGTGCCATCTTGGCACCTAAACTAGGGCCAATTCTATGAGTGCTGGAAGAGGGGCTAATGAACGAAATGAGAAAAGATACAATTTCACCTTCAAACCAGTGAAAGTTAAAAGCTTATAACACTGTCACCCCATGAAGGTCAACAGATACTGGACAGACATTCAGATGGGTTTTCTGAAAGGAGATGATGAGGAGGCAAAATGAATACTGAAGAAATAAGGCTCCACGCTTGTCTTTGTCTCTTTCCTGTAAGATCCAAGGAGATCAGGACCAAAGCCCTGAGGAAAGAGGTCAAACAATGCTTCCACTGAAAAGAGAGAAGTCTTCTCCCACAAGGTGGGATGAATACTTTTTATTCATCATTTACACACTTAGAGTTTACTGATTTAAGTTAAAATATACAATAAATCCTTCATGTGAAGGCAGGCTAACTGGTCAGTATTCACTGTCTAAAAATTTTTTTAATCTTTTTCTAGTAATGTTTTATTGTGGTGAAATTTTGTAACATTAAGATTATATTTTTACCATTTACAAGTATTCAGTCCAGAAGCATTAAGTACATTCACACTGTTGTATAAACATCACCACTATCTATTTTCAGAACATTTTATCTTTCTAAACTGAAACTCTTTACTTACCAATCAATAACTTCACATTTCCCTCTGCCCCCTGCCCCTGCCAACATTTATTCTACTTTCTGCCTAGAAAATTGGACTACTCCATGTACCACATATACACAGAATCATACAGTATTTGTCCTTAAAGGCTGTCTTGCTTTACTTAGCATAATAATGTCTTCAAGGCTCATCCATATTTTAGCATTTGTCAGAATTTCATTCATATATGAAGCTAATAGAAATATTCTCCTTCCTATAAAAATATATCTTTACCACTTATCTGTTCTCTGGCCTTGAACATGACATTAAATATTTCTTAGCCTCAGTTTCTTCATCTGAAAAATGGAGAAAATAAATTATCTACCTCTCTAGGCCTTTGTAAGGATTAAGTAATTCATGTAAAGCATTAGCATAGTACTTAAAAACCCATAAGGGTTCATCAAGAGGTAGCATTTATTGTCGATGCTGTTATGGTTGTTGTTACCATTGTTGTTATTAGCTTAGAAGTTGTCACAAGCTTTTTAACTCCACAAGCTTTATAACACTGCAGAACTGTGCAAACTTTTTTAGGAAAACCGCTGGCTTCCTAAAGGTAAAATGTAGCTATGTATTTAGAACACCACATAAATTGGTAGACTTTCGAACCTAGAAATTTCCCTAAGATATGGTGACAGTATTAGTTGATCATGAACAAAGTTAAATAGCCTCACGAAAGTTCCATTAAACACCTATAAATTATGCAAAGAAATAAACTTCCTGAAAGAATGAAAGAGCTACAAGGAAATGTTTCCAGTTCCTCAGTAGAGGCAGGTAAGTCAGGTAAGAATGAAGTTGATCGTACATGTCTGCCTGCATTTTTGAATCATGAGGCAATTGGGTGTATTCATGATAGGAATTTTTCCTTCTCTAGCCAAAACCAAGCTGGTAATTACAAGTGCCCAAAACCACTATCTGGACACAGCCTGTGACACAATCTGGACATAGCCAGGTCTGAGATCAGACTTGGAAAGGTCCTTCCCTACATCTGAAAAATGCCTTTGCTGGTCAGCAGAGGCCAATAGGGAGAACACCACCACAGTCCCTGGTCTTCCATGGGATCCTTAAGACCAGGGGACCATGTGGGTCCTTGATCACATCGTTTAGGAAACCAGTGAGGGAATGTCCTGGCTTCTCTATAGAAACTATATAAAACAGAAGAAAAAACACAACCAAGAAACAAAAATTCTGATAAGGCTTTTGGAAGGACAACATGCAAAATCTCAGCTGAAGCTTTCACACATAGACATGCATTTTTCCTTTTTCTTCTTGGAAATGAATTTCTATATATCTATTTGTACTTGAACTACAAAATCCTGTATCCTTTTCTCTTGCTGTAGGCAGTTATGTGGTGTCTTAGTCTACTTGCGCTGTTAAAACAAAAATACAATAAACTGGCTGGCTTCAACAACAAACATTTATTTCTCATAGTTGTGGAGGATAGAAAGTCTAAGATCAAGGCACAGGCAGCTTCCCTGTTCAGCGAAGACCTATTTCCTAGTTCATAGATGGTTGTGTACACACATGGCAGAAAAGGTGAAGGAGCGCCCTGGGGTCTCTTTTATAAGAGCACTAATTCCAATCATGAGGGCTCTGTCTTCATGCCTTCATTTCTTTCCTATCAAGAGTCCCTACCTCCGATGCCATCACCTTGGGTGTTAAGATTCCACCATATGAATTTTGGGGGACAAAAACATTTGATCCATAACAGGTGGAGTACTATTCGAAAGTAGAGCTGTTTATCTAAATATCGTTTGGTGGACATATCAGAGAGGGAGTATCATACCTAGTACCCTGGCCCACATAAGAGTTGTCCAAAGGTCTATGTAAAAGCTCTCAAGAGAAAAATTCCAAAAATGATTTACACAATAGTCACTGGGATTCAGACAGTATGAAGACTTTACGGTGATTAACTTGAAGCTTCCATTCTGACATCCTGGGTAAACTATCCATCTCACTGTCTCAGGCTTAGCACCACCCCCTTGCCGGCCGGCATTCCTGTGAAGGCTAGCTCTGAAACGAAAAGGCAGGAGAAGAGGATTCTGACTAAAGATGAAAGAATTATGCGAAGGTGCAGTGGCTCATGCCTGTAACCCAGCACTTCGGGAGTCTGAGGTAGGTGGGTCACGAGGTCAGGAGATCAAGACCATCCTGGCTAACACAGTGAAACCTCATCTCTACTAAAAATATAAAAAAATTAGCCAGGCATGGCGGCATGCCCCTGTAGTCCCAGCTACTTGGGAGGCTGAGGCAGGAGAATCACTTGAACCCAGGAGGCAGAGGTTGCAGTGAGCCGAGATCACACCACTGCACTCCAGCCTGGGTAACAGAGTGAGACTCCATCTCAAAAAAAAAAAAAGAAAAAGAAAAAGAATAATTATGTAAAATTTCTTGCCTCAAATGACACAGGAATTTTGTAATTCTTTTGAACACTTACACCAAATGTCAAATTTCCCTGAAACTGCATGATGAAGAAGGAAGGGAAAAGAACTGACATTTATTTGAGCTAATACTCTGTCATGCATTATGCCAAGCAATATGCATGACAATTTTGTTGATAAATCAGAAGAATTGACAAATCAGAGAAATAAAGTAACTTTCTCAAAATTACACAGCCAGTAAAGCCCAGATGTTTCTCCCTTGAAAGCCTCTGCATATCCCACTATACCATAAAGCTTCTTTCCTATAGCTTTACTGAATGGCAGATATATAAATGTCTCTACTTAGGTAAGACACTGCCTTACTAAATATATGACCTCATTCAGGATGTGCCAGGAGGCTGCCAGGACAGCTCCAACAGTGAGAGTGAAGGTAGCTGTATTTCCTTGATCACACCGAAACCCGCCCAACCAGATATTGCAGAGTGGGAAACAACCTCCGGAATTCTGAAAAACAGTCAATGGTGGCACAAGATAAAGGCAAACATTTGGGTTGGCACCAGCCATTAATATATCTGACTGTAGGAGGAGTTCCTTTCACAATCACTTGTAGGGTGATGCCACAGTGAGAGTGAGTGACACGTAGCTCAATTAGATTTGCCTCCCTTTATGCCCACATGAATGCACTGGTGTCTTGTTTGGCATTTGTACAAATCCTCTGTCTCCCCTGAACTCCTAAGTATTAATCATGAGTTAATAGAAGTGGATCCTCCGAAAGACACCTTGCCTTTCCCCACAGTCATCCACCTGTTCCAACAGGCGTTCTCACTGCAAGCATGGAAGATTCCTAAGGACTTTAGAAGTGAGGTAGCCTCCCAGAACACAAAGACACCTCCCCAAGAAATGACTCCATTTATACATTTTCATATAATGTTCTTTCTACAAAAGGATTGTTGTAATTTACTAAACCCTTTTCTTTCTCAAAATACATGAGAATACCAGAGGAAATATCCTCTGATCTTAATTTTGACCCTTTCTCCTACAAGCTTGACTAGCTCTGCCTAACCTCTGAGGAACATGCTAAGCTCTGGCTGCCAATTTGTATGGCCATATTGACAGAAAGTATCAAAAGTTCTGGGGAATTATGTTTGCTTTCACATATGAGCCACTGAGGTGAACCAATTCATCTGGCGGTGCATCAATGGCTCTTCTTGGTCCCCAACCATACATGTAGTAATATACATGGTTTGTATTCATTTTCAACTGACTTGAGACATCAAATTAAAACATATTCAGTGAATATAATTCAAAGAAATAAGAGATAGTGCTAATGAAATAAAACGCTCATTCAGAACAGCTTTTTCTTTGTCACCATATTGGTTTAGTAAGATAGATAGGAATGGGTACTACTTTGATTTCATAAATGAAGAATTTGAGAAACAGCAGTAATAATGATCACTGTAATATTTTTAGCCTCTCTAGGTTGTAAATTCTGGGCATTGTAGTTATTTGCATTCAGTCCTCATCTAAGGTTGTCTCAGATGCCTATTGTTTTAGATACCCCCAGTAGGGGTACCTTCCATTCAACTTAACTCACATCTAAAGCCTCAGGCCTTAGATGAGTAATAAAAAGCTGCCCTTAGCCTGTCATTGCGGTACCCTTCACTGCCAGGGGAAGTTTTTAAGTGAGGGTCTTGGATAGGAGTATTTCTCTCTGAGATGATCACTCTAAGACTCAGAGTAGGAAAGGAAATGAAATATCCCAAGTTGCCTTAACCATCTCCTAGCCCCTCCTCTTGGCTCATCACAGTATTGCACATGACAAGGGTCTGTAAATACAAGTTGTCACCTCCTGCATTCCTTAGACAATAACCACTTCCTCTAGGAAAAACTCTTTGTGCTCTGCCCAGATGGGGTTAGGTGAGCCTTCCCTATACCCTGCATATATTTCTATTATGTCATTTATTAATAACAACAGCTACATATATTTCTATTATGTCATTTGTTAAACTCTCATGTGTTTTTTATAAATTATAAGAAGCTTTCATTAATAACAGTAAATGTGCATATATTAAGGGCTTTATTCCTTTTACGATATCACATTCTTCTATTATTTAGTAGTTTAGTTTAGAGATTCATAAAATTTATTCTTACCTATTTAAACTTGTCAAGAAATGTGCTTTGGTTGATGGGAGGTAAAGAGGTTGTCAACTTGGTATCACTAAGGCACAAAATCTGGGTTATGACCACTGTATTATATTTCTGCTGCTGAGTAACAAATTATGGCACACAATGCAACTTGAAACAATAGCCATTTATTATCACACAGTTCTATAGGTCAGAAATCCAGATAAGTTTAGCTAATTCCTCTGCTGAGTCTCACACTCAAGATATCAGCTACCTGCAGTTCCCATCTAAGTCTTGGGGTCTTCTTCCAAGCTCACTGGTTATTGGCAGAATTCATTTTCTTCTTACCCTTTCCAAGTGGGCCCTCCGTCTTCAAGCCAGCAGAGGTAGCTTGAATTATTCTTATGCTTCAAATCTCTGACTTCCTCGTCTGCTCCCAGCCAGAGAAAAATCTCTGATTTTAAAAGGCTCACACGATGAGTCAGGCCCACCCGGACAATTTCTCTTTCACCTTATAACATGATATGGGAGTAATAGTTCAGCAGTTATGGAAGTCATCTTAAAATTCTGCCTTTTACAACCATGACTCTGATAGTTTTAATCAAATATTTCTGCATTCTTCATCTTTTTCTCTATAACAAGGATATGATTTTCTACCACGGATGTTTAGAATTAAGAAATGCAGCCTGACATGGTCCTGAAGTAGTCAGAGAATCACTGAACTAAATGAAATCAATCCTACAGTCTTGACCTCAGAGCAAAGTGTGTGCTAACCAAATGAGCAAAGCAGTCATCTCTATTGGGGAAGTAATCATGGAGGTGGCCCTGATTTCAGAAGCAGAGTGAGATGCCAATGACTCCACTAAAATGTTTCATTGTCCCAATAAAGTAAGGTCAGGACCACCGTTTGGGTTGCTGCTGTCAAAGCACAATTGCAGTCACACTGTGCAGACGAAAATTTCAGAGCTCAATACCATTAAGCTGCTTTTCTGATTATCATGGAGTCCAATTTCAGCTGTTTCTCCATGCAGTTCCTATTTTTACAAAAGTATATCCATCATAATTGTTGTGATATTTTAAGCGCTTTCTAACTTATATATTTAGCTTACAAGTTAACCAAATAGTTAATAAACAAGCCCCAAAAGTTTAGGTTTATAAACCGGACTTACAGAGAATACAAAGGAACATGAAACCCATAGGAAAAGGAAAGGCATCTCCTAAGCAGTCACGATTATTTTGGAGAGATTTGTTCCTTTTTGGTAAGTCACTTGAAAGAAGAGACTATTTGTGTTTTACCATTCCGCCCCCTACAAACTGCCTAATTTCGTATCTTGAACATGGTAGGTGCTAAAAAAAAAAAAGAACTTGTTGAATAACAAATGAATGAATATTTGTTAGAAAACTTGAATAAGAAGTGTTTTAATAGTAAAAACTTGAAACTAATCTAAGTGTTCAAAAATAGAGAACTATTTAATAAAGTTTTACAGCCTCCAAACTTATGTTGAGGAAGCGTAAGATATGTCATAACATAAAAATTGTGATACAAATTATAGATGAAAAATCTAGGATACTAAAGAGTATATACAAAAATTCCATTAATTATATATACATATATACACATATCTTACTATTGCATATATTAAAAGATACGTAGCATTATACTATGCTGGTTATCTCTGGGGATCAGTTTATAGGTTTTTATTTGCTTCCTTGAGATTTTTCTGTAATAGCTGAATTTTTTTTCCCTTTCCAAATTTGGGGAAAAAAAGGTTCCAAAAATTAATTTTTAAAAAAGGTTATATATCAAGTTTGCATTGCAAACCAGAGCTTTCAGCAGAACTTAGTTGAGTCTTTGCCATAGACACCAACTCATTTCCTTCCTTTCAGAGGCATTCATACCACTATCTTGCATTTTTTCCCAAATGAAATGACAAAATGGAAAGACCATTTCTACACCAAACACTGAGCCATAGGAAAGTGGAATGTCAGTCAGGGCATCTGCAGATCAGGAAATCATGTCACAGAAAGCAGGACCTGTGTAAGATTCTAAGTTTATGCCACGTGCTGATCAGTCACTGTACTTCAACAATTATACACACTGTAATCCCCTCTCTCTGTTCTGCAGGCCTTTTAAAGAGGAAGGCATTTTTAGCAAATGTCCTTTAATTGGAGAAAGGAGGCAGCTCAATTTACTCCAAACTACTTCAGATTAGAGCTGAGTCAGAACGCCTCCCCAAGCGGAAGCTCCTCTCCAGAAGTAGCTTCCCTATTGGATTCAGGTTCAGGGTTGGAACCCACAGACCCAGAATGACAGGCTGTCATCAATGACAAGCCCATGGTTAGCATCCAGCAGCCCTCATTTTGTCCTTGTGTCCCTCATCTTCCTTCAAACTTCTATTTTTTTTCTTAGATTTCTCTGAAACTCTTTTAAAAATTCCTTTTGAAACAAGTGGGAGCCTGACTCATTGCCTATTTCCTCTGTTTTCCACCCAAGTGGTAAACAATGGGCTCCATTCAAATGTTGACCGTCTGTGAGCTGGGAACCTGCGTGCAGACAAAGCTCCTTGTCCCAGGGCAGACTGCCAGACCCATGCTCTCCTCCACTTACCTCCTGGGCTCTGTTTAATAAGGGCCACTGGCAGAATGCAACATATTGTCATGGTCCTGTGACCTTGTAGCTCTGTCTCCTTTTCGCTTCAGCCCAAAAGAACATTACTGTAAATCCTCAAGTTAATGCGTGTGAGGACAGCCTTTCAAAAGATACTCATAAGAAGACAAGCGGTAGTCCAGGCCCCAGTCATAAGGACTATCTGGTTTTATTTATAATAATTTTAGTGTTTCTGTCCTAACTCCTCCCAAGTTATTAATATTTTGTCTGTAGACAGTGGTTGCCAGGAAAGAGAGTCTTGCAATGTCAGGGGCATGACAAAGTTGAGAAATAGAGAAGGCTAGCCTAAGACTTTGTGAAGACAAAGGTGAAGGAACAAAGCAGCAGGCATCAGACTACGGAACAAGAACAGGACAAGGTTTCAAGTTCAAAGGGAGAAGATAAGACAAAAATAAATGAACTTAAATGACACAGTAGTACTCGGGAAAAAACAGAGAGAGGGAAGACTAGAGAGCACAGTCCTTCGTGGGCTTGAGGAAAGCACACCTCCAGTGTGTACAACGATCACAGGAGACGCTTTTGCATATTGTGCCGAAACTCCCTTCTCAATAATGTATGTTTCCTGAGGAACTGCCAGCTTCCCCCTGCATCTTAAAATGGTAAGAAAGAAAGTTAAAGTAAGAGAAACAAATATTAAATAATTATATTTCAGCTATATTAGATATGTGTGCTTTTTAAAATAACTTCAACAACCATAAGAAATTGGGGTTCTTATTCCTATTTTTTTACTGAGAAAATTGTAGTTACGGAGCTGAAATAATTTGCTCACAGTCACAAAATTAGGTAGCACTAGAATTTAAAATTAAGTCGTATGACTAAAAAAAAACATGAGAGAATTCATTCCTTCTTTTATAAAACAAATCACTCCCTATTGACAATCAAACTCAAGTCCCCTAGATTCTCTGTGAATATCACTTCAATCTATCCCACCCTACAGTCCCTCCCTCATAGCTTACCAAGTTCTTCCCTAAAAGCCTCCTCACTGACCTCTCCTCTCTCTGTGCCCTTCTTTTCTTTTCTTCTTTCCCATTTCTTCCTCTTTCAACATTTATCTCAATTCCAACCTGTGTAAAACCCTTCAGCAACTTCCCACTGACCTAAGATTAAGTCACTAACCCCAAATATGGCACTGCTTACCCATGCATCTCCGTATTATATCCTTTCTCCCTCACTTTCTATGTTCCAACAACAACAGACTTCTTCAATATTCTCAAAACTACAAGTCATGCGCCAGAGAAGGGCTTCTATACAGGCTATTTATTCAATGTGCAATACTCAGCAATTCTCAAACATTTTGGGCTCAGGGCCCCTCTGTGCTCTTAAAAATTATTAAGAGCCCCAAAGACCTTTATTTTAAAAAGGTAGATTTTATTATTATATTATGTTGTAAATTAGAACCAGGAAATTTTTTAATATTTAATTCATTTTAAAACTTCACAGTAAACTCATCACACCTCAACCTAAGTAACATTTTATTTAAAAAGGCACATTTTCCAAAACCAAAAATACATTAGTGAGACTAATAGTGCTGTTTTCCATTTTTTCCAAATCTTACAATATCTGGCTTACTGAAGGATAAATGGATTCTCATGTCTGCTTCTGTGTTTAATCTGTTGTGATATCATGTTATACAGCCTCTGTGAAACCCCACTGTACACTTGTAATGCAAAAAGAATGAAAACGAAAATGACTTTTTAGTATTATAGCAAAACAGTTTTAACTCCTGAACCCCCTAAAAGTGTCAGAGACCGAGACCTCCAGAAAACCCAAGGTATACATCAGGAACTCTTACTCTGTATGCCTTGTCTTAAAGTTTGCATGGATGTCTTCCCTAACCTCAAAGAGGTCTGGGTCCTCTTGTTATATGTTTCTATAACATCCTGTACCTCTCTGTCAAAAAAAAAATCACCGAGGCTGGGCGCGGTGGCTCACGCCTATAATCCCAGCACTCTGGGAGGCCGAGGCAGGTGGATCACAAGGTCAAGAGATCGAGACCATCCTGGTCAACATGGTGAAACCCCGTCTCTACTAAAAATACCAAAATTAGCTGGGCATGGTGGTGCACACCTGTAGTCCCAGCTACTTGGGAGGTTGAGGCAGGAACCCAGGAGGCAGAAGTTGCAGTGAGCCGAGATTGCACCATTGCACTCCAGCCTGGGTTACAAGAGTAAAAAAAAAAAAAAAATCACCATACCTTTAATCAATAATTTGCATAAGGACAGAAACCATGCCAACTTTGTTTATAGTGAGTCTCCAGTGCTCAGAACACAGCAAGAACTCAGACAATCTTTGAGGGAGCAAGAGGAGATAGAGAAAAGGAAGAGAGCAAGGAAGTAAAGCCCTCAGACTCAATGAGACAGCCTCCTGACAATCACTCCATTCCTTCAACAGGATGTATACAGAGACATAACTTTCTGCAGTACCTGCTGCAGCTCTGGGTTCCATTTCCCTTTGAAATAGAATGGGAGAAAGGGACAGGTAACGAACTGGAATTAGGAGACTGAGGTGAAACTGTAGGGAGTAATGGTTAGGAGTACATGTGCTGGATTCTCTCATTAAGGCAATCATTCAGTATTTACTAAGCAGCTACAGTTCGCCAGGGATTCTTCTTGGTACTTGGGATACACATCAGTGAATAAAACAGAGAAAAGGTTCTGGCTTCAAGGAGTTTATAGGCAGACCTGAACTCAGCCCCAGGTCCATCCACTTGAGTTGTTCTAAACTGTTTAATCTTCCTGTGCCTTATTTTCTCATCTGTAAATTGTGAACAAGCCTTGAAAGTTTCCCAGTGAGAACTAAATGAAAGAATCTCTTTAATGTACCCAATAGAGTCAGGCACCTAGTAGGTGCCTAATAAATGGAAATCTTTCTGATGGCAACTCTTATTCCAAGATTGATTTTTTCATGTATAGTAACTACAGATTAGAATTCAGTCGTTCACAGGATATCACTTGGGTAGCTGTCGGGGAGGAGGGCAGTATACTGAGGATCTTCACAGGACTTGGGGGGCTGACTACAGTGTCATTTTCCCATAGAGAAGCATCATCTCTGGCTTCCTCTCTTCTTGGCAAGCTACCTGGATATTTTTACATTGAACTATACAAGGTACTACCATAGTCTTAAGCCACGGAGTATTTCAAAACAGACTTTCCTGAGGACTGACTCTTTACAAAATAATTACGCCATGAGTGTCAGACCATTTTAAAGAAGATATTCACAGCCAACTGTTTGTAAGGGACCACCTCCTTACGTGGGTGTGTCGTGTATCACAGGGTTGCTGAGGTTTACCAACTTCACCCTCTGACTGGGTTTGACTTGGCCTTTCTGAGAAAGGGACTCTGCCTTTGAAGTAGGATTACTGGGACAGACAAAAAAGAGAGAGAAAGCAGTGATCTTTGATTTATCATTTCCCTTTCCATCTACTTACTCTTTGTGACTTCCCCAGTTCGTACCACACTAGAGAAGTGTTAGGCAGAGGAAGAGGAAGGAGAAAAAGGGGAAAATCTTATCAGTCGGTTTCGCTATATGTTACCAGTCTGGTAAACACATTTGAAGTTAGAAAGTTTTCAAACATGGAATAAAGTTTGGGAATTACTTGTGTGGATTTAATTTCCTCAGAATATACTCATTGTTCCTTCTCAGGAAATATTCATGAGTCAACTATCCAGAATCATAGTTATTATTCAGGCAGTGTGGGTTTAAAAGGAGATTTGATGCCATGGCAAACCTCACTGACTTAGACTGTTCTTCAAGTTAAAGAGCAGGATGATGTCTGAAGTGACTGAAACACATATGGCTTCAGTGTGTCAAGAAGACCTGAAAGATCCCACATGGAAGTGAAATTCATTATTGGCAAGCACGGTGACAGGAGACCCCAGAGGGCTGAGCCACAAAGAATTTGCAGAGCCGCAAGGCTAACTCTACGGCCTAGTTTGATCTTGAAGTTATTGTCTTGGATAATCCTCTCCAATCTGTTCCTGCACTTAAGAGCCACTCAGCACATGATGGAGCGCCCTCTCAGGTTCCTTTACATCGCCCTGTCAGGGATGACGTGATGTCAGGGAACACAGACATCATGTCAAATCATCCAACAGATGTCCCCTTCAAATAAGTTGGAGCAGAACCAACTATATGGAGAAGTCATAAACAAGGAAACAGACAACCCAGTGATTTTCAGCGCATTGGCACTGCTCTTTGCACGGAAACCTCAGTCTCCAGGGTGGAAGAACACAAGTTCAACAGAGTGTGTGTGCACTATGCGGGCTGACTCTTGCCCTGCTCAGGCTCATGCTACTGACAGGGGACACTTTGGAATCCAAATCCTGCATCATCTCAACGAAATGTTGTGCAACGTCACGGCTCTAAGAAGTAACCAATTTTAATCACTGGCATCAAGGAGTCAGGACAGAGAAACCCAGTATCCAGCCCCATTTCTGTCATTGACTCTCTCATTGTATTGGGAGGATTGGCCAGAATCGTCTGATTCCTGTTTCTGATTTCCCCCCTCACTGGCATCAGAGGATTGCACTAAAGGAAAACTTAATATCTAACTGAGCTCCAAGTGCTCAATAAGAGCATCTCATATTCATTCCAGGCCACCAAGAGGTTCAGGGTGACCAAGTCACAGACTATAAATTCAAACATTTGATGATTTTTGCAGGTGACTGGGTGAGCAAAGGAAAACCCGAGAGATACATAAAGGTGTAAACTAGGATTTCTCATTTGAATTATTTAACATGCCTCACTCTAATGGTTATAAATATACAGAAACTGCAGGTTTTTCAAGAGGATGAAATAAAGTTAATGAGTTTAGGTTTGGGGTTCTTTTTTTAACCTACTTTAGAATAGGAAACATGCTTACTAATATTTACAAGGCACTGCAAGGCACTAGCCAAAATGCCGAATATATTGGCAGGATGCTTTTGTTGTGGCTGTTTCTATTGTCCATATGGGCAGGTAATTAATACTCTTTAGAAAATTAAGTCATCAACTCAACAATGCCTACTTTTGAATTAATTTTTATTGCAGTAACACCCCATCATGTATTGAAAATTTCCTATGTGCCAGGCACTACACTAGAATCTGGGAGTATGAAAATTAATAAGGTAAAGATTCTGGCTTCAAAGAGTCTTCATAATTATTTGTTTGAGAAGTATTACTACAGGAGTATATGTTGAAATTGCCAGAATACTTAGCTCAAAGCAAGGTTTCAAGCACGACTTTGCAGAGTAGATTTCGGGTGAACTTAGTTTTAAAGGATGTAAGGGTAAGTACACACATTTTTTTAATTACCCAGAAGGAAATACCTACTGAAATGCTTGAGCCTAAGTTGCTTCTAAGAGTCTAACTTCAGAACTTGCATTTTGTTAGATGGAGCTTATTGCTTAATTTCTAGCCAATACAACCCATCTCTCTCAGCTGAATACTAAGCTCGTCAACTTCTCCTTGATCCAGGTCTTGAATAGAATGTTGAGCAGGACAGGGCTGAAGGCAGAAATCATAGACATTTCCATCCAGAATTACATTAGTCTCTTAATAGCTGCCTACTGTTGTATTCAGAATTAACTCACTTTCTCGCCCAATTGTCACACTTCAGCTCACCTTCTCAAGGGAGACTTTAAGAATTGCTGAAGTTGAACTTCTCAGGTTCTTATACTTAGTGACCCTGTTCATGCAATGGCTATTCCTGATTTCTTGGGACCAGCAAAAGGCACAAACTAAATCCTCAAATTGGAATTCATAAGTGACAAACTTGTAGCATAACTTTATTATACTGGGAAAGATGGGGCAAAGGAGAGAAAAAATATCTATAATATATGTTCAAATATCTGTGCTAAGAACTTTATGTATATTTAGTCATTCAAACTCCAAATATACATTAAGTAGTAGTTATCATTATTCCACTCTCTAATTGTACAATTTTTACCTTTTTAGATTCTACATGTGAGAGCATATGGTATTTGTCTCTCTGTGCCTGACTTATTTCACTTAACATAATGTCCCTAGGTTCATCCATGTTTGCAAATGGCAGAATTGCCTGGTTTTAAGGCTAAATAGTATTTCATTTATTCCTTTAGCACATTTTTAAAATCTATTCATCAGCTGATGGACACTTAGGTTGATTGCAAATCTTGGCTATTGTGAATAATGCTGTAATGAACACAGGAGTACTAACATCCCTTTGAAATATTAACTTTAATTCCTTTGGGTATTAAAATTGGCTGGGGGTAGTTAGACAGGGAAAGGGTACACACTGAGGTATGGATACAAAGTTTCAGTTAGACAGGAGGAGTCATTGTGGCATTCTATTGCACAGCACAATGTCTATAGTTAATAGTAATGTATCATATAGTTCAAAATAACTAAAAAAGAGAATTTTACTTGTTCTTACCATGAAGAAATAATTGTTGGGGAAATGAATATGGTAATTAGCCTGATTTGCTCACTCCACAATGTACACATGTATCAAAAAGTCATATTGCACCCCATAAATATACAAAATTATTTGTCAGTCACTATAAACTTTTTTTAAGTAGTTATCAGTCTCTATTTGACTGATAAAACTTAGACAGATTAAATCTGAATTAAAACTCAGCCACTATTGCACCCAATGTTCTTGCCATTATGCTCCTCCCTCTTCCCCGCTAAGATTGCACCCCTTCTCCTCCTTAACTCGCCTCAGGCTCCCATTACCCTTCACTAGTTTTCAAACCAAGGAAAAATTATTCAATGAATGGTAATACTTGACCCAGAACTTTTATAGAGTTTTGAGTTAAAGAAAATGTCACTTGGGTTAAAGTCACATTTTAAACCTGTGATTTTTATTAAAGTAAATGAAATCCCTAAATGACTTCTTTTAAATAGGCATTCAAAAAATTTTTGACATTTTAATCACTTAATCATCACATATCTATATCCTATCAACTAAATCATGCCCCCAGAATTCACATTTGAAGCCCCAACCACTTCCCCACAATCTAACTGTATTTGGAGATAGGGCTTTTATTTAGAGATGGAATATTAAAGGTAATTAAGGTTAAATGAGGTCATTGTCATTAGGGTGGAACCAAATCCAATAGGACTGGTGAGTTTATTCTCTCTCTCTCTCTCTCTCTCTCTCTCTCTCTCTGCCTCTCTCTGTCAGGTGGGGACACAGTAAAAGAAAGTAATCCGGGAGCCAGGAAGAGAGCCCTCACTAGAATCTGTTCATGCTGGAATCCTGATGTTGAACTTCTAGCCTCCAGAACAGTGAGAAAAGAGATTTATGTCATTTAAGCTACCCAGTATCTTGTTAAGGCAACTTAAGCAGACTAGTACACTATATAATCTATGGACTCCTCCAGGAATGTCAGTCGGACCATTTTACAAGAATAGTATATGAGACTCAAAGGGGTCATTAGGACATACGATAAGTCAAGTTGGTTATTCCAGGATTTTACTTACTAAATTCTAGTACCCAATTTGAACCACTGTGGTGTACATTGTATTTCCCACAGGAATGCTGTAGCCTATCATTCCAACAGGATCAGGGAATCAAAAGTGAGCACATTCAGGGGGTGCAGTTGTACTACACTGGACAAATGGGCATGACTCTGCGGTTACGGGTGGAATACCATCTGTTGCTGACACACAAGTGCTTCTTGCGCTCCTTGGGAAGAGCCACAGATGTTTCCATAACAGGTGGGTTTGCTTCCCCTATGTAGCTTTCCCAGACATGTCACACACAGCACTCTCAGAGTTACCTTTTCTACTCAGGCAAAGTAAGTAAAGAAATAAGACATCTGCCCTGATAATTTAATTTGGAGGGAAAAAAATGTGACTTGGTTGCTTCGGAGGTGCGTGAATGTACTTTTGCCGAGGAGTAGGGGAAATATTAAAAAATACCAAATGTTAAAGACAGCATGTTTCTTAAACCTTGCATAATTGTTGAATTCTTTTTTTAAAAAAATTTGTTTTTAAGTTCCAGGATACAGGTGCAGGATGTGCAGCCTTGTTAAATAGGAAAATGTGCGCCATGGTGGTTTGCTGAACCTATCAGCCTAGGTATTAAGCCCTCCATGCATTACCTATCTATCCTAATGCTCTCCCTCTTTCACTCCTTTGTGTATGGTTCTTGAGTAATAGAATTGGGACAGGATAATGTGCATTATACTCCCTGAACAATCTATTAGTAGGCTGAGGCTTGAAAGGTCAGGCAATATGGTGCCAAGGAGCTTATTATTATGTGTTGTTACTGAATATATAATTATCAAAAATGAATTATTAAATACATAATGAACTCAAATGTTGACTATTAAATTCACAATTTTAGATTGTCTTTAATCTATTGATCCCCTTGCATTCTACCACAAATTTTTAGTATCTAACTTTTTTCATGAATCCAGTGAAAAGTACTGACAAAATTTAACTTTAAGGCATACCATGCTTTTCTGGTAAATAACTGACCTGTGGTTAACTAGAAAATTTGAAGATATTTGTCTTTCAATTGTTAGGTATAAGAATATAATCTTCCACAAATCCTGAATTTAAAATGTTCCACATGTCAGAACCCTTTGCTAGAGAGTAACACAGAAAGGTGAAAAGTCACATGTAACCCCAATAAAAAGAAAGCCTCCATGTAATTACCTCTAAACATAAAACTGTATACAAAGAGAACCAGTCTACCAAGTGTAATTAAAAGCAGATCAAAATTTAATTATTTTTCACAAATAAGGACAAATGGAGGAATATATACCCATAAAGCAGAAAAGGTGGCTTGAGGGTATATTTCCAATTATTGCACTGGTATTCTGCCTATGACTTTATTACTCTATCATGTGACCTGTCACAGATGTAGCAAATACAATTTAAAAATAATGTTTAAGATGAGAATTGTCTGTGTAACTGCATAATCATCTACCTAGCTGTCCAGAGAATTTTCTGTTCAAGAACATACACCTCCTTTCTTAAATAAATATAATTTATTTTAAGATCTCTCCTCTAGATAGTATGAGGTGACATTTCTTCTTTATGAACTTGCTAAAAGTAGCACCCCAGGCATTTGTAACTTAAATGAGATATGTATTTAACCAAAAGGATAAAATATTAAACCTGAAAAATTGTATCTGTCAGCCACACATAAGATCCTGGGGCAACTCACAGACTCCTGGGTCCCCTCAGGATCGATGGCTACTAACCTGGTGGCCCCTACTAGTTTCTGGAAGGTGGAAGAGAGATGTCCTTAGGGCCTGGGAGAAGTTATCACTATCTACACCTACCTTGCTTATTTGTTCATATGTATATCACCTGCCTCTTCCACCAGTAGACTGTAAACTTGAAAGTAAGGACATACATTGTCTTTTCACCCTTATAGCTCCCAGAACAATGACTGGAACGGAGTAGATACTATAATGGTGTTTTGAATAATCAAGTGAACGAATAAATGAATACATGCTGCTTAAAATACACCCTTCCCCTTTGCTCCACCTTGGCCTGTGTGGATGGGTGCAAGGATCCCTGCAGTGACAAATAAGTAAGCAAAGAGTTATGGAATCAGACATCAAAAGTGAACATAAAAGAATGACTTATCTTCCAAGGAATGGGATTCTTGAGAAACATCTCTCTCCTATCCAAAGTGTGAAATTAGGAAATTTCCATCATTATGAAAAGAAATTTACGGGCCATTCTTTGAACTCGAAATGGCTAATGCCGTGTGTGTGTGTGTGTGTGTGTGCGCGCGCGCGCGCGCACGCACACGCAGGCACGCGTGCATGTGTATGTGTTTATGGGAAGCAGCTGGGGAAAAACATTTAAATTGGCTCTTAGAGATGCTTTTTATGACAAGAATGTAAGATAATTCTATACTAAATTTTCCCCATAATAAACGAGTTATAGTCAATAGCAGACAAGCAAATACTTATTGACTAGGAATTATATGCTGAATAATATATTAATTTGCTAAGGCTATTGTTATAAAATACCATACATTGGGTAGTTTAAACCTGTTAAACTTCTTTTCTCACAGTTCTGGATGCTAGAAGTCCAGGATCAAGGTTCTAGAAAATGTGGTGTCTTTACGAAGGCTTCTCTGTCTTGCAGACATCTGCCTCCTATCTGTGCCCTCACATGAACTTTTCTCTGTATGCAGAAAGAGGAGAGAGAAAGAAAGAGAAGGGGAGGGAGGGAGGGAGAGAGAAAGACAGAGGGAGAGAGAAAGACAGAGTGAGAAAGAGAGACAGAGGGAGAGAAAGCGACAGAGAGACAGAGACAGAGTACTGCTGTACCTTCCTCTTCTTATGGACACACCAATCCTATTGGATGAAGCCTTACTCTTATAACCTCATTTAGCCTTAATCACCTTCTTCAGCTCCTGTCTTTAAATACAGTCACACCAGGGATTAGGGTTTCACATATGAATGAGGGTGGGCACAATCCAGTTCACAATAGATGCTAGAGGGGAGAATATAAATGAGACACTGATTTTCTCTAAAATGTTTCAATCTAGAGGTGGGACGGGGAGTGGAAACCAACACTGCCCATGCAGAACTGTAGCACCTGACCAGATAGTGGATCCAAGAGAGATGTGAAAAACAATTGCCCCGAGACTGCCACAGGAAAAGCTAATGAATTTCACTTAAAATAACTGAGAAAAGCTATGTAAAGGAAATATTGGAAAATCCACAAATATGAGACTCTGTAATAGCCTTCTTCTGAGGCAGATTTCAAAAATAGCAATCTGGAAGAATTTAACAATAGGGGAATGGAATGAAATCTTTGAAAGAAAACAAGATAAAATCTATGAAAAACAAAGCTTTAAAATGCTAGAAAAAAAATCCCTGTTTGAGAGAACTCAGTAATTGGATATATGTGAAGGTAGCTGCTTTCTGTTTTATTATAAATGTCTGGTTCACAGACCTCAGCCTCAAGGTCTTAGCCACGAAGAAATAAATCTGAACAAAAATTGACAATAGTATCTACATATCTATAGCTATACTTTAATATTTACCAACACCCAAGCATTTTAGAAGTCCCTTGATACTAACTTATTAATCTGAACAAATTGATGTATTTGTAATAGGTGAGTAACTTCTGATAAAACCACAGTCATCAATGACTAAAGAATAAAAAGCTCCTTTTCCTAGTTTATGTTTTCTTAAGTCGAGAGACATAAACTCTTGTTGATAAATTGGTGCTACAGGGAGCCTTTTTTCTAGGATTTCTAAGACCTGGGATTTCTCTAATCGGGGTGCTCCTACCTAGACTTGACCTGCATTTAAAGGAAACAAACTGGCAGTTTTACACTAACAAACGTAGTGCCAATCTGTCTGTCTTCAAGTCTGTTTTTAGCTAATCAGCAGAACTTCTGCAGGACATACCACTTTCACAAGAAAGGCCCGGTTCTGATTCCAATTTAAACTCTTGTATTTTGCTGGGAAATCACTCCAGCAGTATCCTTCAAAGCCCATTTCCTACCACATTGTCATGCCCTGTTTGCCTGTGACCCCTCCTCTAGACTGTAAGCTCTTCAATGACAGCCTTTGCCTTGTCTACTGCCATATCCCTGGCTCATAGCGTAGGCAGTCTCCCCTCGAAGGTTTTCAGCCTGGGTCATGAGTGTTTCTGACAGCCATTTTCCAAAGTTATCCATGCTTTTATTTGGAAAACATTCCAGTCTAGTACCTAGACTGGAAATCTTCACATAATGAGCATGTTCTTACTCAAAAAAGCAAATGGATTATAATATTTTAAATTGAATGGATCTTTACAGGACCTACAGGTCACATTACATTCTCTCTTATACTAAAAGCTTATAATGGTTTTTGCTGCCAAGAATCATGACATTCATTTCTACTTGATATTTCAAACTTTCAGAAGGCATGTCTGCATTAGATACTACTAAAAGTCCCCAATGCATTCTTCTCCTTCCAGAGTAATAGAATACCTAATTTTAGGTGAGCACACAGGTTCCCAGAATAAAGATGACTTTTCAGGGCATCTCTTGTGATTCGGTATGACTGAAAAACTAAAGCTTCTGCCAATGAAATGTATGCAGAACAGTGAATGAAGCTTCCAAAAGGAAGTTCCTCTACCAACCCACCTGCCTCCCTTGAGCTAGCTGGAATGTGGACATGATGGCTGGAGTTCCTGCAGCCATTTTGGATGATGAAGTTCTTTGTGTAAGAAAGCCATGTCCACTGAAACAACAAGATAGAAAAACCCTGGATCCCTGATGCAAAGAATCACTGACTACCCTTCCCACCCCCAATTCAGACTCCTTTAATGGAGAAAATAACTGCTCTCCTGTGTGCATGGCATTATTTGGCTTTGTTTTGATAATCAAGGCCAAATCTAATCCCTAAACTTACCCTCTGACTGAGAGAGCAGTTTATCAGCCCAGCATCTCTCAGCAGATGTTAGATAATTTATAATGGTTTCTTAAGGGCTTTTGGAGAAGAACTTATTTTAGTGCTATGCAAACTGTTATTCATGCACCAGTGACAATCTACAAGCTATTTGTTATGGGTCTGGGACAAGATAATTATGGAATTTGAGAGTAAGCATTTACATGCTTTTATAGCAATTTTCACACTTATCGTTGAGCTGTTACCCTTTCCTGGTGAGTCACATGCAATGCAAGTTGCCTACTAGTCACGTACAACAGGACTTCATGAAGTTTGACTTTTATGGATATTTTGTCAGCTGTTACCCAAAAGTGTTTAAAAATCAGAAAAGGTATAAATATATGAGAGATGTGTAATATTTTGTTAACTGTAATTTTAATTTTAATCAAGCCTGTCTGAAATATACTTCTATTGTCATCAGCTATATTAGAGAATTGAATTTAGTATTATTAATGGTAATCCCAATTTACAGACAGAAAACAAGCTTCACTAAACTATTTTGTTAAGAGAAGACCAACCTATCCTGATTGTACTTGTAACTAAACGATAACAATAGACACGATTCTAAAAAAATGGAAACCAGAAAGCCGTACTAGTGTTACTTGGAAGTATGATCTTTCATGTACTAAATTCAGTTTTGTAGCCATAATTTGTACTTAAGTGCTAAAATAACAGTGTGTTATTTGAAGAGATGCATTTACTAATGAATCAATGAAAACACTAAAACCTAAGGAGTGTTGACCTCCAAATTATAAAAGTAAATTCAAAACCAAAATGAATCATTTAAAAAATAAAAAGTATTGCATTAAAAAGCCACCAGAAAAAAATATTTGGTGGGTTTCCTATTAAAGAACATTTTTAATTGCTAAATCTAAAGACCAAAATACATTTACTGAAATATTAATAAAAGACTGCATCAAAGATGTTTGATTGGAAACACAAAGAGAATCTCATGAAGCAAGGTAGCACAACTGCCATTTTCCAGTGACTCCATAGCACAATGTTATGCAAGCAAATAGTAACAAGCAAATATTTGAAAAAATAAAACAAATACAGCTAACAATATAACCTTCATGGCATCTGGACAGGTGCATAAATATTGCTAAAATGTAAATCCCTTTAATATATGTGCAATCTAAACATAACAGTAACATAAAGAATTTGTTTTCTAAGTTTCATTTCCAACAACACAGATTTCAACTATACAGAACCATGAAGGAATAATCAACAAATGTGACCTAGAGTTTAAATTTTGGACCTATGTTCATATGGCACAGCTACAACAGCAGAAAAATATTCTGGAATTGCTGCACCACAATATAAATCAATGAATCACTTCTTCATCAAGAAAGTCTTGTTATAAAACAAAAATGTAAGCAGGACTAAAAGGTGTATTTAATGCAATTTGTAAATAACCTACAAGCCAATGCACTAAATTTAAGATTATTCTTTTTATTTGTAATAATGTGGAAGCTGCTTATTCACAACTACTGGGATATGATAGTTATTGAGGAGAAATATAACAGTAATATATGAACTATCCAGCAAACCCTATTGTGTTCCAGGCAAGATAAGAAACCAGCCCCAACATTCCAAAGATATGAATTAGACAGTCTGTTGTGCTTATTTCTTTGGTAACATTGATATTTTTTTAAGGTCTTAATACTTTCATACAAATAAAGAATGTGACATGTTTTCAACAGCAGATAAGACTAAAGTACAGAAAGCTAGAAGCTTGGACAAACAGAGTTTCTAAAGAGTGCTGAAGGTTCCATAAGTTAATAATAAATAATAATGAAGCAGGTGATGAGCTTGAAATTATACATCTGCCTGGATATTGCCCTATACCTTAGCAATTTTGTAAAGTTTTTAATTGAACTTTTCATCTTAAAAATATTTTAAATCTCCCAGGATATTGCCCTATACTTTAGAAGTTTTGTAGAAAGTTTTAAATTTAACTTTCCATCACAAGAATATTTTACATCACCAGGATATTGCCCCATAACTTAGAAATTTTGTAGAGTGTTTTAAATTTAACTTTCTATCATAAGAATATTTTACAAATGGGAAATTCATAAATCCAAAATCCATTTCTTTTATTAAAAGTAAAATTAATTTTAACTTTAAAGGATAAATTGCTCAAATTTGCTACTGCTGAAGGATTAAAGGTGAGTTTTGGAAATACTGTATCACTTGCTTCATTTCTTCAAAAAGTCAAAAATGAATATCCTGAGTTTACTGAAGTTCCTTTGGTATTTATCGCTCTTGCATGTCAAGGCAACTCTGTGAGACTGGACTCCCCACTGTAAATGTTATTGAACCACACAGAAACGTCTTCCCAATGAGGACTGCCATTGTCAATCTAGCTATGCCACATCAACTGACAAGCAGGAAGCGTGCTTATACATTGCATTTAGAAATATACATTGTGTTCATTAAAAGTATGCCGATGGGTGTTTAACATGTTATGCTGCTATTTTACTCATAATTTGATTCGTTTATAATTGCAGAAAGAAAAGGGGCTATTAGTACAAAAGCAATTCTCTGTAGTTACATCTTATTTGCATACATAAGATGCACAATGTAATTTTTCAAACATTTTTTCTTCCTATTTTATTCTGATGTTTATTAAAATGAATTTTGTGTCTATAAATTCTCATAATAAAATTGTCTAGCATCTTATATGTCTTCTATCCCTTCTATTTTTGTAGGAATTAATGCATATTGCATTTTACAAAAGCACAGATCTGGGATGGCTTGGAAAGCAACAAACTGCTCCTTCTCCACAGATGATCTGAGAAGCAGATACATTATTTCTCTGACTTTAGTTCAGATCATTTCTAATCAGCATTCTATTTTTCCCGAACTACCCCCGTCCCACCCTACCCTGACTCCTTGCCTACCTGTGGAACATCACCCACAAAATCAAGCTGAAGTAAATGCAAGCTGTTCTTGTGACTCTTCAAGGTCAAAGACCCAAATGCTCACACATGTGGGGCTGGGAGAGCACATGGGTGTAGCGACAAGCCGCAGATGGTGGCACCTCTGCTTCAGATCAATGTGTCCCAGCAGGAGCATGGTCTGCGTTGCCAGATCCCTCGCAGTTTTTCAAGACAAACCAGAAACCCAGATTTTTAAAAAGAACTACACTCATTTAAAAACGTTAAGAAGTAATTCAGATTTTTGCAAACCACAAGGCCAGCTAAAGAAAATGCATGTATAGGCTACAATTGGCCTGCGAATCCCACCTGGGGACTGCCAGGGTGCCGGGAGCTACTGATAAGGAAAGTGAGACCCGCAAATGCAAAGGGTTTCTTTCCAGCACAGCCTGCAGGTGGATTTTGGCAGTTTTCTACCAGCATTTTTCCACCTATGGAAAACAGCTGCATGTGTGAGCCAATGTTTCAGGAGTACTCCTCCTGCCTCTGTCTAGCCTGAGGCAACCCCACAATCGACCTCAGATACCAACATGAGCAGGAAACAGACTCTACACAGGAGATATTCAACAAGGGGTCCCATGATTTTGGGGCCACTAGTTCAGAAAAGGATACAAACCCAGTCATAGTGCAAAAGAAGAGTATATAAGGACCTCTATGAAGGGAGCTGGGAGTGAATATCCTGACCCCACCAGCAGGAAGGAGATGAGGTGCCATCTTCTCCCTCAATCCTAGCTGGGAGAGGGGTTTCCCATGGGCAACTGGAGAATTTCATAAATGTTTCTTCCACTGGGGAGCTGTGGAGGACTGGTGCTTGGTTCATGCTTGAGACAGCTGGGCTGCCTGATAGATTTGGCCATGCTGGGATTGGCCTGTACTCCCAGACGGGCAGGGTCAGAAACAGGAGGAGACCAGTGTGCATTCCTGCTCCCGGAGGAGCACGTGACCTTACTGGGTGACGTTTAAGGAAGAGTTTACAGGGCTTTTTAAGTACTGAATGGCATTGTTCTTCCACAGGGCTTTCGTGGATGAGATGAAAGATAGGAATTCCCTCTCTGCCTTTGAGGGCCATTCCCAGCCCCTTCTTCTTTTGTCTGTGCACTCCACAAACTATAAGGTATCTGCCCTGAGATCCTGAGATGGCCTTTCCCCTTAAGCCCCATTATTATTCACCTTCCATGGAAAGGACTCACTTTAGGCTGAATCCCCTACAAGCTATGAGAGTGTCCAGTCAAACCCAGAACAGGGTAGCAATGATATCATTATCTAGTGGTGGCTCCATTTAAAGAAATGCTTCATTCACTGGAGGGATGGGGAGGTCTGGGGCAGTGGGTGGAGGTATGCTTTGCCTTCATCGTGGGGCTCTTAGAACCTAAAACAAGTGGCTTGTGTTTTTGTGCTGGACTCTGCTTTTCTTTTTTCCACCCAGTAACTCCCCATTCTGTATCCACAAGATCTTTAAAACCCAGTGCAAGTCAAACAATAGAACCCTCAATTTAAGACTGTAACTCTGAATTCAGGGAGCTAAGCCAACATCCAAGCCCTCCCTGACTTTTCATAGCACTTACTGCTTGTGTCATGGGTTTGGCACTTGATTATATTCAATTTAGCACATAATTATATCCCTACTCTCTCATGTTTTTCTTTCACTGCTTGTAAGTGTTCAGTTTATTTGTCCCAATCATACAGTAAGCCCCTGGACAGCAGAGACCACTTTTCACCCTTCACCAGAAATCCACATACTTAGCACAGTGTTGGGCCCCAAGCAGATAGGCAATAAACACCAGCTGAGCTGAACGGAGCATAACAAGTCACCAGCTCCATCTTCCAACCTGCCATTGACAGGGAGAAAAGGTGAAACAACCTGAGCATTCAGCTTGCCACTGCCTCTCCCTGCTGGAAAGTCACAAGCTTCTTCCCTGGGCTTCTTATGAGAAAGGCATGGTCTTCCTGAGGCTTCTGCGTGGGCACATCCTGGGGGAGCACTTTCTAATGGGAAGCGTGGGTCTGGGTGGATAGTGCCCATGACTCATTGTAAAGTCTGTGTGGGAGCCTGGACAGCTATAGTCTCATATAAAAAGTATTTCTGCTCCATCCTGCTCCTTCCCACGCTCAAACTTCCTGAGCCACCCTGTTGCCATAAGCATCTGTACCATGCCACAAGCCTCACTACTAAGTGTGGTCCTCGGGTGATCAGCATCAGCATCACCAGAGGGCCTCTTAGAAAGGCAGGATGTTGACTCAAAACAAAGGAATGGAGAAAGATTTACCAACCAAATGGAGAGCAAAAATAAATAAATAAATAAATAAAAAGCAGGAGTTGCAATTCTTGTAT
The DNA here is from genome assembly GCF_049354715.1 of Callithrix jacchus. NCBI lineage: Eukaryota > Metazoa > Chordata > Mammalia > Primates > Cebidae > Callithrix > Callithrix jacchus. The sequence continues at coordinate 47,401,305 of NC_133509.1, read as the reverse complement.
CTGATAAAATAGATTTTAAAGCAACAAAGATATAGTGGTAAAAGGATCAATGCAACAACAAGAGCTAACGATCCTAACACCCAGATACATAGAGACTTAGATTCAATGAGACAGAAAATTAATAAGGATATCAAGGACTCGAACTCAGATCCAGAACAAGTAAACTTAATAAATATTTATAGAGCTCTCCACTTCAAATACACAAAATATACATTCTTGTCAATACCACATCACACGTACTCATAGGTTTAAATGAAACATTGATTGGCCATTATTAATACCCATTTTTTTTTCAGAATAAAGCAATATTTCTGTTCACCCTCCCTCTCTCTCTTCCTCTTTCTTTCTCTCCTTTACTCCTTTTTTTTTCTTTCCTTCTCTCAAAAAAAAAAAATCGACTTGTAAACCTCTAGATCCAGGTCGGCAATGTCTCTCTCATTGCTTGAATTCCTTCCTTCTCTTCCCTCCCTCCCTCCGTCCCTCCCCCCTTCCTCCCTTCCTTCCTTCATCCCTTCCTTCCTCCCTCCCTTCCTCCTTCCCTGCCTTCCTGCCTTCCTCCCTTCCTCCTTCCCTGCCTTCCTGCCTTCCTCCCTTCCTCCTTCCCTCAAACAAAAAAAAGAAAAAAGAAAAAAGAAAGGCAGGATGTTGAGTGACATCTCAGACCTAGTAAGTTAAGAACTTTGGGTTTGTTTGTATTGTTTGTTTGAGACAGAGTCTCTCTGTCGCCTAGACTGGAGTGCAATGGCACAGACTCAGCTCACTGCAACCTCTGCCTTCCAGGTTCAGGTGATTTTCCTGCCTCAGCCCCCGGAGTAACTGGGATTATAGGCATGAACCACCATGCCCAGCTAGTTTTTTTGTTGCTGTTGTTTTTTGTTTTTTCTTTTTGGTAGAGCCAAGGCTTCACAATGTTGACCAGGCTGGTCTTGAACTCCTGACCTCAGGTGATCCGCCCGCCTCAGCCTCCCAAATTGCTGGGGATTACAAGCATGAGCCACTGTCCATGGCCAAGTTAAGACCAGTTGAGCAAGACCCCCAGGTGTGTCCTATGCATGGTAACATTTGAAAAGGCATTCCCTGAAGAGGACCTTGTCAGGCATTCCCCTTGAGGAGAGGGGTTTTTTGAGCTGACTCCAGAATAATCTGGAGAGCCGTCCTGAGTATAAACGTCCCTTTCTTCCTCAGGAGGAGGAGAATATCCACAAAGCAGCAATAGCACAAGTTGTCTCCAGCCCACAGATAGCCACAGAGCTCAAAAGAAATTAAGTCAACCCAAATGGCAAGCAGGATGCTGTTAGTACAAGTGGTAACAGACAGCTCCCTATGTCCACCTCTGTCATTCTGTCTGTTGAGATATACGCTCCAGGACATCCTGCCCTTAGTAGAACATGCTGAAATGGGTTTACAGCGGGTCCAAGGACATATTCTAGTGAAAGTACAGAGACGAGAGCCCAGAGATCACCACCCTTCAGTTAGCCCTGGGAATATTACACTGGCTGACCTGTTGTTAATCTTATTCTGAGCCAGAAAAGGTCAAGATTGATCCAAGATGGCTGATCGCTAACAGCACAGGATTGTAGCTCCCAGTGAAAGTGCAGAGAACGAGAGGACACCACACTTTCAGATGAATTTTCGTCACTCACAGACCAGAAGATTCCCAGTGGAGGAGCCCCACGGGTCACCAGGGTGACTCTTGTGGCCAGCGCAGCAGTTTTGCTGGTGCCTCAGCACAGCAGCTCTTCGTGCAGAGTAAATGGGAGGAGATTCCTGGGCAGAAGAGCACCATCAGTCTTAACGCTGCTGTTTTGGCCAGTGCAGTAGGTTGCTTGGATTCCAGCACTGGGAAGCAATAATTTGGACATCCACTCAGAAACCCAACTAGAAAGGTGGTAATCATAAAGATGACAGATGAATAAATTTATAACAAAGGGAAGAAATCAGCCTAAAAAGGCTGAGAATACCCAAAATGAGAATGCCTCTCCCTCTACAGGGGATCACAGTTCCTCATCAGCAACAGAACAAGCACTGATGGAAAAGGACTGTGTTCCATTAACCAGAAGGAGGCTTCAGAGGTGGATGATAAGAAACTTCTGGGAGTTAAAAGAACTTGTTCTAACCCAATGTAAAGAAACTAAGAACTTAGAAAAAAGGTTTGACGAAATGCTAAAAAGAATAGACAATATAGAGAGGAATATAAATGAACTAACGGAGTTGAAAAACACAACAGGAAAACTTAGCAAAATATGCACAAGTTTGAATAGCCGAATTGATCAAGCAGAAGAAAGGATATCAGAGGTCGAAGACCTACTTAATGAAATAAAATGAGAAGAAAAGAATAGAGAAAAAAGGATAAAAGGGAATGAGCAAAGTCTCCAAGAAATATGGGACTTACGTGAAAAGACCTAATTTACGTTTGATAGGTGTACCTGAATGTGATGGAGAGAATGAATCCAAGCTGGAAAATACTCTTCAGGATATTATTCAGGAAAACTTTCCCAATCTAGCAAAGCAGGACAATATTCAACCCCAGGTAATACAGAGAACACCACAAAGATATTCCTCAAGAAGAGCAACCCCAAGGCACATAATTGTTAGATTCACCAGGGTTGAAATAAAGGAGAAAATACTAAGGGCAGCCAGAGAGAAAGGTCAGGTTACCCACAAAGGGAAGCCTATTAGTCTTACAGCAGACCTCTCAGCAGAAACCCTACAAGCCAGAAGAAAGTGGGGGCCAATATTCAACATCCTTAAAGAACAGAACTTTCAGCCCAGAATTTCATATCCTGCCAAACTAAGCTTCACAATTGAAGGAAAAATAGAATCTTTTATGAACAAGCAAGTACTCAGAGATTTTATTACCACCAGGCCTGCTTTGCAAGAGCTTCTGAAAGAAGCATTATACATAGAAAGGAACAACCAGTATTAGCCTTTCTAAAAATATACCAAAAAGTAAAGAGCATCAACATAAAGAAGAATTTACATCAACGAATGGATAAAATAGCCAGTTAACATCAAATGGCAATAACCCTAAATTTAAGTCGACTAAATCCCCCAATCAAAAGATACAGCCAAAACCTAATGGTATGCTACATTCAGACCCATTTCACATCCACAGATACACAAAGACTCAAAACAAAGGGATGGAGAAAGACTTACCAACCAAATGGAGAGCAAAAATAAATAAATAAATAGCAGGAGTTGCAATTCTCACATCTGATAAAATAGATTTCAAAGCAACAAAGATATAGTGGTAAAAGGATCAATACAACAATAAGAGCTAACGGTCCTAACACCCAGATACATAAGACCCATAAAGAGATTTAGACTCAACGAGACAGAAAATTAATTAGGATATCCAGGACTTGAACTCAGATCCGGAAAAGTAAACTCAATAAATATTTATAGAGCTCTCCATTTTAAATATACAAAATATACATTCTCCAACTTAAATACATGAAATATTGATCGGCCGTTATTAATACCCATTTTTTAGAATAAATCTACATTCCTGTTCTCTCTCCCTCTTTTTCTTCTTCTTCCTCTCCTTTACTCCTTTTTTTCTTTACAAAAAATAAAAAATAATAAACTGCAGGTCAGAGTAAAAAAAAAAAAAAGTCCAAAGCCTTGCCAGTCCTCTTGGCACAAACAGTGGTTATCTCCCTGGACAAATGTGTACAAGTCACTATAATGGGTCCACTTTCCTGGCATGAGCTCTGAACCTCAAGTTGGGTCCAAGCTATTGCAGTCTACCACTATGCAGTTAATTCTTCCCTTCCCTCCACCCAGGCACACTGTACAGGTTTCAAGGCCCAATTCAAATCCTGCTTCTTCCACAGCATCTTCTTGGTCATTCCAAATACACTGGGGACATCCTCCAAGACACTGGTGCTTAATAATCTCACAGTGACTTTTTTCAACACACTATAAATTCCCATAATGGGAGAGACTTGTGTCTTACATTATGCTCTTGTCCACTCCCCTGAATACTACAGAGATTTATAATATTCAGTATATGAGGAAAGGTCCTTAAACACTCAGTTTGAACTGGCATGAGAATCTAGCAAATCTGCTTTCAGAAAGGACCTGGAAAAGCTCCTCAGCCTGGTGATCTTTCTCCTGCTTCCTGAAAACCCAGCACTCTTCACACCTATGCTATCCTGGCTTGTCTATGGACTGAGAGGATGGTCTTTCCTCCAGAGGAACTTCACTGAGAGTCCAAGAGACACCCAGATTCCAGAATCATATGGAGAGTTCAGGTGACCGGGCTAAGAGGGGACCATCAGAGTGACAATGGCAAGAGATGTTTATCCAGAGGACCAGACCAATCAATTCCATCTAATTTTCTGTGACTCTTGGGTAGAACTGAGCTATTACATCATCATGGGAATGACAAGAAAAACTGGGAGAAAAATAACAATAATAGCAGGCTGAGATTATTCTGCATAGCAAACCATAGTTCTGTCCTCTACTGGAAAATTAGCTGTACTTCATGGTTGCCCCAGCTGTGGTGCTGTGTCTAAAAGACTATCTGGGAAAATGATCAAAGGCATAGTCTGACCTTTGCTCCTAGGAATATTATTATTGTCCAAACAAACAATGCATATGTTATCAGAGCATCTTTTCTACCAGGTCAGTAGATGTTCTTCCTATGCCTATGCTATTACCTCTAAAGTGAGCTAAAGAGGTAATGCATAGACCAGATCTCAAAATAAAATTACTGAATAACCTTAAGTACACAGTCAACTAATAATTGTAGGCAGAGGTAGCAATGACAACTGTGATTCTTCACTGTCATTACTTGCATGAAGAAAGCCCAGTCTCCTTCTCAGGACCACTGAAGCTCACAGGTCCAGGGAATACTGCTTGTATTGCAGTCTCAGCAATGGCACCCCACAGCATTTGCGGTGTGCAACCTGCCTGTCATATGCAGCTGTCCCGATCCTTCTATTTCGAACTGTCATTTACTCTTCCCAGTGACTACAGAAATACGCTGGACAAACTTATGCACTATGAGGAAACTTCAAGTGGAGATTGAATCTCAAAATAAAGTTAAATGCTTTTCTTTTAAAGAGATCTGAATATAATATCTTCCTGGATCACACATCCTAAAATAACTGTGATTCTTTTCTTTAAAAAGCAAACAAACAATATCCTCCTCCAATTAAAAGAAAATTCTAAAATGGAATTGCCAAAATTGGACTGGATAACACATTCTTCCCTCTTACCTCTCCCATGCTGAAAAATACTTTCTGATTGCTAATTCCCAAATACCATCCTCGATTAAAAATAGAGGAGAGCTCCATCAGGCACCGTGTTTCAGGTTCTCTACAAGTTTCTGGGGCTCTCAGACTGCTTGCCAGCACCTCGCTAGGCACCAGATCCTTAAAACTGATTCTCACTTCTCTACTTATTTCTCCTTAAAAAGAAAAAAACTCAAAAGTTGGTTTGTGGAGGTTTGGGATCCAACAGCTATTTATGGAAAATATTTGCTGACTTTTCACCAGCTTTCTATCCATGGCCTAAAGGAAGCTGAAACGGTTTAGAGGTTGAAGAAATGAACCACGGAGCCTGAAACAGAGGCAATCGGGTCATCTCAAAAAGCAGGAATAGGAAATCTAAGTCACGCTTATGAGAAAGGCAATGAAAGACTTACCATTTTTTTCTTTTTCAAAAGAAGTCAATGGCCATTCAGGTTTAAATGAGAACAAAGCCTACAGGGGGGAAAAATTAAGGTAAATATTTGTAATAATGTGTCATTGCATTTTACATAATGGGCCAGCAGTCTTTGAAATCTGACAACATTCGTATCTATAGTTTTATTTGTTTTTTCTTATTTGCTTTCCCGAGGCAAGTCTCTCTTAGGCTGTCAGCCACCAAAGCAGAGAGCAAATAGAAGGACACTGAAGGGCATTCTGCCAACACGACCTCAGAATTATTTACACGCTGCAATAGAGACCATTATAATTCAGTTTCTGCATCGCTATACTCTTTGCCAATTAATATTCTAATGTGCCCCTTGAGGATGTGGCAAATGTTGGTTTAAGATAAAACAGCAAAGATAAATATTAGTGTGCCACATAAAGGTATTACTTTCCATGAGAGCAGTGCTTCTTAGTACAGACTACCCGGATTGCACCACCAGAGATTCTGGTCTCACTGGAGTGGAGTGCACAGCCTGCGCACCAGGATTTTCAAATACCTTCGTCCACCTCGTAATTATAATGAGCAACTACGATCAAGAAACAGTGCATTGGTGAATTACCAGAATGTTCTGTATTCTATTTGGAATACCATTAAAATTTGCCCTGATGAACTCATGTAAAAGGTTAAAAGGTAAACCTGCAGAGACTGGGTACAGTGGCTCATGCCTATAATTTCACCACCTTGGGAGGTTGAGGCAGGTATATAGCTTGAGCCCAGGAGTTTGAGATCAGCCTAGACTACATGGTGAAACTCCATCTCTATTAAAAATACAAAAATTAGCCAGGCATGGCTATAGTCCCAGCTACTCAGGAGGGTGGGAGGATGGCTTGAGCCCCCAGAGGCAAAGGTTGCAGTGAGCTATGATTGTGTCACTGCACTCCAGTCTGGATAACAGAATGAGACCCTAACTCAAGAAAAAAAAAATTTTAAAACAAAAGCTGAACCTGCAGAGAAATAGGGAGGGGACTGTAGAAAGATACATGGCTGAAGAAGTAGTGCAGCACTACCACACCCTAACCTGATATCTGGGGAAAGAGGCGAAACACAAAAGTCACACAAACAAAAGGTGGAGCTTGATTAGTCCAATCCTTGACACCCAGAAAAAAAAATCTTACAAGAGACCAGAAGATCAGGGGCCAGCAGACACTGGGCAGAAGTTCAGTGAAAATCAGTAAGGTCTCTAGGCTAGTCCACTTCTGCCCTGTTCTCCTGAGGCAGCAGTGGGAAGCAGCTGGCCCTCCTACTCCTCCCTGTAGCCCCTCGGGGCCTGCAGGCCTGAGTGCTGTCCATGGGGGCCCTAGGCCTCTGCTGGGATTTCCCTCTGCTGTGGGGATTTCCATGCTGGCCTAGAGGCCCATGGCAAGTATCCCAGTTGCCAGAGCCTGGAGGCAGGTGAGCAGTTGGTGGAAGGTGAGGGAGTGGTGTCAGAGAAGCCTCCCAACAGACAGCCTCAGCTTCCTGATGCTCAGAAGACCCCCTTTTCCTTCCATCTCTTCAGAGCCAGGGCCATCAGGTGGCCCACAAACTCCTTTTCTTCATACAAGCTGAGAAGGCTGTGAGCCAGCCACATAGCAGGGTGTTGAGAAGCCGTCACCCTGCCTGTTCCCCACTTCTCCTAGTTGCTGCTGGAAGGAAAGGGCTTTGCTCCCAGTTAAGGGAACTTGAGGTCCTAGTAAAGATTTCAGAGTGTGGGAGCAGAGGTGGAGGGGATGGTAACTTCCCTCTGTCCCTAATATCAGACAGAAACAAACAGCAAGAAATACAACACCTAATATTTAACATGTAATTTAGGAGGACATCAATTTTCATTAAGTGAAGTATCAAGGAAAAATGCTGATACTAATAGTCTTCCAGGATCCTCAGTCATTCTCATAACTTAAAAAAACTAAAGATTTTCTGAGCTAGATATGGTACTAATAATTATAATTTTTATAGTATATATCACATATACTGCAAAAAATATACATATACATATGTATAAAATATAATTATATATTTTTCTATAAATTCTTTACACTAGCATTTAATTCCCATAACACAATAATTACACATATTACTAAACATGTTTCATCGTTGAGTCATTTGGTTAAAATAACTCTATTCAGGGACATTTAATCCTTACAGCTCCTTGAACCAACAGCCTGCCAATTTAGTTACAGGTTCACAAATTACACGAAAAATTGTTCCTAGTATTGTCTTATGCTATCATAGCCTTTGTCTTTTTCTGTCTCTCCTTTCCTTTGTCAAAATATATCTGTCAGAGCAAGATTTCTGACCATGATAATCAGTAAATCTCTCCAAGAAACTACTATAAAATTGGATAAAGTTGTCAAAAAATAATTTTAGACCTTTAGAAACTAAGAAAAGACAAGAAAATAAGCAAACAAACCAACTGAGAAGCATTTATTCATTAAATAAAAGACGGACAGACTTTGGGCCTCCATGGCATTCTTGCTTGGGGCTGCTCCCTTCATCTCTCCAGCTCAGGGGTCTTGGTAGTTCTACCAGGGCAGGGCTGGTCATGAAAACCAGCAGCTTCGTGCTAGCAGGGCTCACTCATGCCTAGTGGGACTGTCAGTAAAAGTGATAGGACTAGTAACCCACACACCGCATAGCCTGAGATTGCTCTCACAGATGGGGTGCATTTCAGGCTGGCAGACTAACCAGACATTTAGCAGGGAGATCCTAGAAATGAGAGCACTGCAGAAAGCCTAAATAGGACCCCAGGCAGACTGGATGCTGCACACATGCTCAGGGGACACCCAGAAGGGCCCAGTTGAAAGTAAAATGCAGGGAAGACTTGAAAACTGTCAGAACTCAGAACATAATCCTGTTACACACAAAGACTTATCAACAGAAGGCTGAGGCTCTGCTGGCTTGAGATGTTTGAGCACAACATGTGACCCGTCGTTGAGTGAACACTCACCTATGAGATGCAGGGGAATTCCATGGGAAGCCAAGCTAATCAAATGAAAGAGTAATTTTAAAAAAAGAAAAGAAACAAACAGCTGCGTGACTTCAGTGGGGAAACAGGTTCTGCAGATTAAGTCCAGGCAACTTACTAAAACAACAAGAGCAGCAGCAACAAAAAAATGACAACCACCTTTGGGAGGAAAATCAGAATCCGGAGGTTTGACATCATGTTAAAATGACTGGTTTTCAACAAAATATGAGATAGGCAAAGAAATAAGATGGTACGACCCATATTCAGGAAACATATCAGTCAACAGACGCAGTCTTGGAGCAGGCCCTAATGTTGAATTTAGTACATGAAGAAACAATCCAAAATGAAGAAAGAAAAAAAAGACTGAAGAAAATACCAAGTAGGGCAGGAGAGGCCTGACGAGAAAACAGCAAGCTGTCACTGTCTCTGTACTTGGTCTCAGAAGAAGAAGGTGATAGGAAAACACAAAAAGTCTGTGGGGATAACGGCCACACACTGTAAGCACATAACAACACATTCTGAAAAGAGAGAATATTCTAAAAACAGACAATATATAGAAGTACAACAATTAAAAAATAATGGCTGACTTTTCAGGAAAACAGTAATATCTCATTTTATAAAAAAGGGGTCTGGTCTATCCACCTAGAGTTCTCTATATCCGAAAAATGAACATATATCCGGTAGTAACATCCTTCAAAGTAAAGATGAAATGAAGACATGTTCATATCAACTAAAGCTGAGAGACTTCTTCACCAGTAGACCTACATTGTGAGCAATACTAAAAATCAAGTTTTCATGCTGAAATACTAGTCTGAAAGTTGGTAACGTTGTTCTACAGGAAAGCTTACATAGTGCCTGAAATGGTAAAGAAGGAGATAAATACAGAATAGGATTGTTTCCTGATATATTTGAAAAAATAGATTTAAAGTTAAAATAAAAGCCTTGTAGTTTGAGACTTGTAATCTTTATAGTAGCAAATTGTACGACAGTAATAGCAAAAAAGATCAGGAAGGCAAATGGCATTATACAGTTGTAAGCCTCTTACATTACACATGAAGTGGTATTATGTTAATTCAAGACATACTACAGTAAAAGATATATAGACAGACAGTGATATGGTTTGGATTTGTGTCCCCACCCAAATCTCATGTCAAATTGTAATACCCAACGTTGGAGGTAGGGCCTGGTGGGACATGATTAGAAAATGGGACAGTTTCTCGTGAATAGTTTAACACTATAGCCCCCTTGGCAATGTTCTTGTGACAGTGAGTTTTTGTGAGATGTGGCTGTTTAAAAGTGTGTGGCACCACTCATCTTGGTCCTGCTCCTGCTTTGCTTTCTGTCATAAGTCAAAACTCCCTGAAGCCTCCGCAGAAGCAAATGCTGCCTTGCTTCCTATACAGCCTGCAGAACTGGGAGCCATTTAAACCTCTTTCCTTTATAAATTACCCAGTCTCAGGTACATCTTTGTAACAGTGTGAGAACAAACTAATACAGACAGATAGTGTATTAGTCTGTTTTCACATTGCTATAAAAAAATTTCCAAGGCTGGGTAATTTATGAAGGAAAGAGGTTTAATTAACTCACAGTTGCACATGGCTAGAGAGACCTCAGGAAACTTAACAATCATGGCAGAAGGCAAAGGGGTAGCAACTACCTTCTTCACATGGTGGCAGGAGAGAGAAGAATGAAGAGTGAATAAGGAAGAGCCCTTTATAAAACCGTCAGCTCTCATGAGTACTTATTGACTATCATGAGAACAGCATGGGAGAAACTGCTCACATGATCCAATCACCACCCACCAGGTATCTCCCTAGACATGTAGGGATTATGGGGATTACAATTCAAGATGACATTTGGTGGGGACACAGCCAAACCATATCAGATAGATGATTGATTGATATATAGATACACAGATATAGAAAGAATAGTCCATAGATCAACTACTGAAGAATAAAGTAAAAGGGTAAACATAAAAAGCCAAGAGAGGATATAAAATAGAACACTAAAAATACGGATGTTTCACAAAGGATTTGTATTTGGGCAATTTAAATTAGTTTTTAACAAGATAAATAACCCAATAAAAATGGGCAAAAGGTTTAGATAGACATTTCACAGAAGAAGATGTAAGAATGCTCAACACCGTTAGTAATCAGGGGAATAAAATTAAAGCCATTATAAGATACAACTACACACCCACTAGAATGGTTAACATTTAAAAGCCTAAAAATCCCAAATATTATTTATGGTCTTGCAATTCATCTCCTTGGTGTTCACCCAAAAGAAACGAAAACATATGTCCACCAAGTAACTTGTACAAGAATGTTCTTTGCAGCTTTATTCACAACAGCCAAAAACTAAAAGCAACATGATGTCCATTAACAGGAAAATGGATAAACTAATTGTAGTATATTTATACAATGGAAAATGCGTCAACCAAAGCAGAAAAAAAGGAATTAACTACTGATCCATGTGAGAATGTGGATGACTCTCAAAGACCATATGTTGAGGCCAGAGACAGGACGGGGAAGCCAGACACAAGAGTCTATTTATGTGAATTTCAAGAATAGGCAAAGACTGTATCAAAACATCTCATACACCTCATAAATATATACAGCTACTATGTACCCACAAAAAATTTAAGAACTAAAAAGTTAACAATATAGAAATGAAAGTAATAGACAAACAGGCAAAGCTAATTTGTCAGCATAAAATCTAAACAGAGATTGACTTTCTGGGGTGAGGGCTGGGGACTGACTGAGAGGAAGCATGAGGAAATTTTCTAGGGTGATGCAAAGTTCTATGTAAACATTCTGTGTCTTAACTGGGATGTGTACATTCATCAAAATTTGAAATTTGTGTATTTTACTATAATTATATTTAGGTAATATAATTTAATAGACTTCAATAAGAATACCCCCCAAACCCCACATTCTTCCTTTTTCCTCCATTTCATTGACTATGATTTCCCTTCAAAGCCACTGAAGAAAGGAAGGTATAGATTTGATACCAGAAGTTTTGCTTAGCTCCCAACTCTAAACACTCTTTTCAGTTTTTGACTGTGGTCATCCCCCAACTCCTGAAGAGGGAGGATTTTCCAAGAATAAAATCATGAGCAGATCTAGATTTAGACCACATTTTCTAGAACCTAAGAAATAAAATAAGCATATATCCTTTGCTAAACTACCTGCCTATCTGATAACCTGATTTTAGTATCTGATGTAGAACTTGGAAGCCATAAATTTGAAAATCCCAAATTGTGAATCAACAAATTAACCATTTATTTGAGGAACAAGTATCATATTTCTGAGCAGCACCCACAGAGTTTGGAAGAGAAGGTTTTACCCACTAAAAGCCATCCTAACTTACCTTTAAAAAGTTCATAAACCTCTAGTCAGCTACAGAACATGGGAGCATGGGGGCTGCAGAGTGACTAAAAAGGATTTTAAAACTATAAATATGGCTGGGCACAGTAGCTCATGCCTGTAATCCCAACACTTTGGGAGGGTGAGGCGGGTGGATCAACTGAGGCCAGGAGTTCAAGACCTATCTCACCAACATGGTTAAACCCCATCTCTACTAAAAATCCAAAATTAGCCAGTTATGGTGGTGTGTGTCTATAATCTCAGCTACTCAGGAGGTTGAGGCAGGAGTATCACTTAAACTCAGGAGGTGGAAGCTGCAGTGAGCTGAGATCATGCCACTGCCCTCTAGCCTGGGAGACAGAGTAAGACTCTGTCTTTAAAAAAAAAAAAAAATCAAACTTTATTTAAATTACTAAAAATTTAACCAATTAATCAAAATAAACTTTGTAAAAGAACTGAGCCAATCATTGTTGCCAATGCGCTAAAAACTCAGGGATCAGGACAGATGGAACAAAAATGTGAACAGATTTGTAGTCATGTTTACATGAGAAAATAATTCTTAATCCATATAAGGATCCTTTTATCTTTTCTAATTATCATTCTATAGATATTAACATGAGAGTACTCTCTGACTCCTTTAAAAAACCAGTTGCTCAAAATGCTCCTCACTTAAAGGAACTGGTGATGACAAGTGGGAAATGACATTTACTACTGGGGTACCTGGTGGAGCTGTTGACATCTCACCTCTGTGGGTTGATTAGAGATAAAATTCGGTTCTTTCAGAGCAAGGGGAATTCTAAGGATTCTTGGTAAGAAGATTTTGTTTTATTCCTTGGAATATGGAGAATAGCTGTGGCAGATATCCAGGAATTGTTTTCTTCAGCAAGTTCCAACATACTTTAACTGTTTTGAAAGAATTTGTGGTAGATCAGGATCCCAGAGGACAGACTCTGAGGCTCTGAGATTGCATGTAAAAGCTTTATGAAGGACTGCTTTTAGGATTGGGCCAAGAGAGGCTGGACTGGGATGCATGCATGGCAGAGGCCCCAGCCATCCTAGCAGAAGCCCTGGGACTGTGGTGGCTCCAGAGTTGTGCTGCACTGAGGCACACAGGACAGCCATTTGGTGTGGGAAGACCATGGGGATGGGACCTGACTTTGGACAAGGCAGCACTGATGGCCGAGGCCAGTTCTTGGAGGAGAATCAACTGGGAACCATCTACTGCCACACTCCCACAGCTGGAAGAACAAGTCCCTCTGTCCTGACATGGGACTTGAGTGTCTCACTGCCACCTCCATGCCACAGGTGCAGAGATTTTGAACCACTCCTTGAGACTGGCCAATGACTACATCACCACAGCAGTTGATGTATGTTAATACCAAAGTTAACCTAAACTATCATTTGTTTCTGTTCTTGCTACTATTTTTTGGCTTGCCTGTGACTCTGTAGAAGATTTGAATTTCTACTCCCTAAACTAAATTATGTCTATCATGTCTATCTTTTTACATAGATCATTCATTGGTGCTGTTCAGAATGGATCGGAAGGGCGAGCCCATATCTGCCGGAAAACACATTTCCATATCCAGAGAGAATCCCCACCCATCTTGCTCCTTCTAGCCTGATATTGCTTGGTTTAGGAGAAGACTTCCTAAAGTTAGGAAACTATGATGTCAGAGTTTGGATTTTAAATGAAACCTCTGTTTGTTGATACAGCTGGGAGTGATTTTGTGTGTGTGGTGGTAGAGGGGTCAGATTTACTGCCATTATGGGCAAAATATACTGATTCCTGCTTCTGCACTGAAATTTAACAATTACATCTTTCTGTATTACTGAAGCCATGGGCTGATGTGTGGCCCATGGAATGAAGCCTGTGAAGGTGGTTAACTGGATTCTTAGGCAAAGGGAGATCAGAACAGCCTGTCTATCTCTGGTATGCAAGGGTGGTGCCCAAACAGGGAGACAGAGGATCATTTTGTCCCAGAAAACAGCTGCTTTGGAATTTCTGTGGTTAGATATTTGGGGGAGAGTTGATAAAGTGGGGAAGATATAAAGGATAAAGTCAATAACCAAAGAAGAGGAGGATTATTTGAGAGAGAGAGAGAGAGAATAAAAAAGGTATTTTTCTTCTTCATCAATAATAACTGGATAAATTTTAACTCAAATGAAGAACAAAGAAGGTGGCGTGGAATGATTACTCCCTCATAATCACAACCTCTGCCCCATGGGTGAGCTAAGCTTGATGGCAAGAGATGATGATGGAAGTGGAAGAGTGGGAAGAGAAGAATAGAGATGTGAAGAAGGAGATGAACAATAAGACCAGAACTAAAACAGGAAATAGAAGACAGTTGCCTCCTAAATCCATGAACTTCCCCGAAGATCTTCTCTATTGGAAAACTTAAAATTTGCATATCCCTGCTGAAAACTTGAAGTTAAAGCATCAGAATTAGGAGAAAAGGCATGATACCTACAGTGAGAATAACTGTTTCAAGGCACCTCATGGCCATTTAATAGCCGCTTAGTATATATATGAAATGCAGCAAGAGAGTCAATATAAAAATAAATACATATGAATGACAGTGTTTTATACTCTATAAGGGGATGCACAAATTTAATGCCAGATTTTGTCAAAGACAATGCATTTTTGTGGTTAGTTCTCTGAATCAAGATGTAAACAACCCAGATCTTTCCTTCTTTTTATTTAGCTTTGTTGCACACCAATTAAAGAGGCATTTTAAATATTTTCACCCCTGAGTTGGTGAGATAATACTTTCTCCCTAAGGCATTAGCAGTGATCTATCAGTAAACTTCAACTTTTCTTTTTTTTGACACAGAGTTTCGCTCTTGTTACCCAGGCTGGAGTGCAATGGTGCAATCTCGGCTCACCGCAACCTCCGCTTCCTGGGTTCAGGCAATTCTCCTGCCTCAGCCTCCTTAGTAGCTGGGATTACAAGCACACGCCACCATGCCCAGCTAATTTTTTGTATTTTTAGTAGAGATGGGGTTTCACCATGTTGACCAGGATGGCCTCGATCTCTTGATCTCATCATCCACCCGCCTCGGCCTCCCAAAGTGCTAGGATTACAGGCGTGAGCCACCGCGCCCAGCCAGTAAACTTTAACTTTTATGAAAAGCAGGCATTTACCAAATTCATGTTGCTCTGACATTGTATGGCAATAAAACTAAACCTCCTTTGCATAAAAATTTGTATTCCTTTTTATTTTTATTTTATTTATTTATTTATTTTTTAATTTTTTATTGCATTTTAGGTTTTGGGGTACATGTGCAGAACATGCAAGACAGGTGCATAGGTACACACATGGCAGTGTGTTTTGCTTCCTTTCTCCCCTTCACCCGCATTTGGCTTTTCTCCCAAGGCCATCCCTCCCCAGCTCCCCCCCCCGCTGGCCCTCCCCTTTTCCCCCCAATAGACCCCAGTGTTTAGTACTCCCCTCCCTGTGTCCATGTGCTCTCATTTTTCATCACCCACCTATGAGTGAGAATATGCAGTATTTCATTTTCTGTTCCTGTGTCAGCTTGCTGAGAATGATGTTCTCCAGATTCATCCATGTCCCTACAAATAACACAAATTCATCATTTCTGATTGCTGCATAATATTACATGGTGTATATGTGCCACATCTTCCCAAACCAGTCTATCATCAATGGGCATTTGGGTTGGTTCCAGGTCTTTGCTATTGTAAACAGTGCTGCAATGAACATTCGTGTGCATGTGTCCTTATAGTAGAATGATTTATAGTCCTTTGGATATATACCCAGTAATGGGATTGCTGGGTCAAATGGAATTTCTATTTCTAAGGCCTTGAGGAATCGCCACATTGTCTTCCACAATGGTTGAACTAATTTACACTCCCACCAACAGTGTAAAAGTGTTCCTTTTTCTCCACATCCTCTCCAGCATCTGTTGTCTCCAGATTTTTTAATGATCGCCATTCTAACTGGCGTGAGATGGTATCTCAATGTGGTTCTGATTTGCATCTCTCTAATGACCAGTGATGATGAGCATTTTTTCATATGATTGTTGGCCTCATGTATGTCTTCTTTTGAAAAGTGTTTGTTCATATCCTTTGTCCATTTTTGAATGGACTTGATTTTTCCTGTAAATCTGTTTGAGTTCTTTGTAAATTCTGGATATCAGCCCTTTGTCAGATGGGTAAACTGCAAAAATTGTTTCCCATTCTGTTGGTTGCCGATTCACTCTAGTGACTGTTTCTTTTGCCGTGCAGAAGCTGTGCAGTTTGATCAGGTCCCATTTGTCTATTTTGGCTATTGTTGCCAATGCTTTTGGTGTTTGGGTCATGAAGTCCTTGCCTACTCCTATGTCCTGAATGGTTTTGCCTAGATTTTCTTCTAGGGTTTTTATGGTGCCAGGTCTTATGTTTAAGTCTTTAATCCATCTGGAGTTAATTTTAGTGTAAGGTGTCAGGAAGGGGTCCAGTTTCTGCTTTCTGCACATGGCTAGCCAGTTTTCCCAACACCATTTATTAAACAGGGAACCCTTTCCCCTGCTTGTTTTTGTCAGGTTTATCAAAGATTGCATGGTTGTAGATATGTTGTGTTGCCTCCGATGCCTCTGTTTTGTTCCATTGGTCTATATCTCTGTTTTGGTACCAGTACCATGCTGTTTTGATTACTGTTGCCTTGTAGTATAGTTTGAAATCCAGTAGTGTGATGCCCCCCCTGTGTTCTTTTTGCTTAGAATTGACTTGGCTATGCAGGCTTTCTTTTGGTTCCATATGAAGTTCATGGTAGTTTTCTCCAGTTCGGTGAAGAAAGTCAATGGTAGCTTGATGGAGATAGCATTGATTCTGTAAATTACTTTGGGCAATATAGCCATTTTCATGATATTGATTCTTCCTAACCATGAACATAAAATATTTCTCCATCTGTTTGTGTCCTCTCTTATTTCGTTGAGCAGTGGTTTGTGGTTTTCCTTGAAAAGGTCCCTTATGTTCCTTGTGAGTTGTATTCCTAGGTATTTTATTCTTTTTGTAGCAATTGTGAATGGCAGTTCCTTCTTGATTTGGCTCTCTTTAAGTCTGTTATTGGTGTTATAGGAATGCTTGTGATTTTTGCACATTGATTTTATATGCTGAGACTTTGCTGAAGTTGCTTATCAGTTTCAGGAGTTTTTGGGCTGAGGCGATGTGGTCTTCTAGGTATACTATCATGTCGTCTGCAAATAGAGACAATTTGGCTTCCACCTTTCCTATTTGAATGCCCTTTATTTCTTTTTCTTGCCTGATAGCTCTGGCTAGAACTTCCAGTACTATACTGAATAGGAGTGGTGAGAGAGGGCATCCTTGTCTAGTGCCGGATTTCAAAGGGAATGCTTCCAGTTTTTGCCCATTCAGTATGATATTGGCTGTTGGTTTGTCGTAAATAGCTTTTATTACTTTGAGATACGTTCCGTCGATACTGAGTTTATTGAGGGTTTTTAGCATAAAGGGCTGTTGAATTTTGTCGAATGCCTTCTCTGCGTCAATTGAGATAATCATGTGGTTTTTGTTTTTGGTTCTGTTTATGTGGTGAATTACGTTGATAGACTTGCGTATGTTGAACCAGCCTTGCATCCCCAGGATGAATCCTACTTGATCATGATGGATAAGGTTTTTGATTTGCTCTTGCAATCGGCTTGCCAATATTTTATTGAAGATTTTTGCATCTATGTTCATCATGAATATTGGCCTGAAGTTTTCTTTTCTTGTTGGGTCTATGCCGGGTTTTGGTATCAGGATGATGTTGGTCTCATAAAATGATTTGGGAAGGATTCCCTCTTTTTGGATTATTTGGAATAGTTTCAGAAGAATGGTACCAGCTCCTCTTTGTGTGTCTGGTAGAATTCGGCTGTGAACCCATCTGGACCTGGGCTTTTTTTGTGTGGTAGGCTCTTAATTGCTGCCTCGACTTCAGACCTTGTTATTGGTCTATTCGTAGTTTCAGCTTCCTCCTGGTTTAGGCTTGGGAGGACAAAGGTGTCCAGGAATTTATCCATTTCTTCCAGGTTTACTAGTTTATGTGCATAGAGTTGTTTGTAATATTCTCTGATGATGGTTTGAATTTCTGTGGAATCTGTGGTGATTTCCCCTTTATCATTTTTTATTGCATCTATTTGGTTGTTCTCTCTTTTCTATCAATCTGGCTAGTGGTTTGTCTATTTTGTTGATCATTTCAAAAAACCAGTTCTTGGATTTATTGATTTTTTGAAGGGTTTTTCATGTCTCTATCTCCTTCAGTTCTGCTCTGATCTTAGTTATTTCTTGTCTTCTGCTAGGTTTTGAGTTTTTTTGGTCTTCCTCCTCTAGCTCTTTCAATTTTGATGATAGGGTGTCAATTTTGGATGTCTCCATTCTCCTCATATGGGCACTTATTGCTATATACTTTCCTCTAGAGACTGCTTTAAATGTGTCCCAGAGGTTCTGGCATGTTGTGTCTTCGTTCTCATTGGTTTCGAAGAACTTCTTTATTTCTGCCTTCATTTCATTGTTTATCCAGTCAACATTCAAGAGCGAGTTGTTCAGTTTCCATGAACTGTGTGGTTCTGGGTTGGTTTCTGAATTCTGAGTTCTGAGTTCTAACTTGATTGCACTATGGTCTGAGAGACTGTTTGTTATGATTTCAGTTGTTTTGCATTTGCTGAGGAGTGCTTTACTTCCAATTATGTGGTCAATTTTAGAGTAGGTGTGATGTGGTGCTGAGAAGAATGTATATTCTGTGGATTTTGGGTGGAGAGTTCTGTAAATGTCTATCAGGTTTCCTTGCTCCAGGTCTGAGTTCAAGCCCTGGATATCCTTGTTGATTTTCTGTCTGGTTGATCTATTATTGACAGTGGAGTGTTAAAGTCTCCCACTATTATTGTGTGGGAGTCTAAGTCCTTTTGTAAGTCATTAAGAACTTGCCTTATGTATCTGGGTGCTCCTGTACTGGATCCATATATGTTTAGGATCGTTAGCTCTTCTTGTTGTATCGATCCTTTTACCATTATGTAATGGCCTTCTTTGTCTCTTTTCATCTCTGTTGCTTTAAATTCTATTTTATCAGTGATGAGAATTGCAACTCCAGCTTTTTTTTGCTCTCCATTTGCTTGGTAAATCTTCCTCCATCCCTTTATTTTGAGCCTTTGTGTATCCTTGCATGTGAGATGGGTTTCCTGGATACAGCACACCCATGGGTTTCGGTTTTTTATCCAATTTGCCAGTCTGTGTCTTTTGATTGGTACATTTAGTCCATTTATATTTAGGGTTAATATTGTTATGTGTGAATTTGATACTGCCATTTTGATGCTAGCTGGCTGTTTTGCTCGTTAGTTGATGTAGATTCTTCATTATGTTGATGCTCTTTAGCATTTAGTGTGATTTTGGAATGGCTGGTGCTGGTTGTTCCTTTCTATGTGTAGTGCCTCTTTCAGGAGCTCTTGTAAAGCAGGCCTGGTGGTGACAAACTCTCTGAGTACTTGCTTGTTCACAAAGGATTTTATTTTTCCTTCACTTATGAAGCTCAGTTTGTCTGAATATGAAATTCTGGGTTGAAAGTTCTTTTCTTTAAGGATGTTGAATATTGGCCCCCACTCTCTTCTGGCTTGTAGAGTTTCTGCCGAGGGATCTGCTGTGAGTCTGATGGGCTTCCCTTTGTAGGTGACCCGACCTTTCTCTCTGGCTGCCCTTAGTATTTTCTCCTTCATTTCAACCCTGGTGAATCTGACGATTATGTGCCTTGGGGTTGCTCTTCTTGCAGAATATCTTTGTGGTGTTTTCTGTATTTCCTGCATTTGAGTGTTGGCCTGCCTTGCTAGGTGGGGGAAATTTTCCTGGATGATGTCCTGAAGAGTATTTTCCAGCTTGGATTCATTCCCTTCGTTCCTTTTGGTACACCTATCAAACGTAGGTTAGGTCTCTTCACATACTCCCACATTTCTTGGAGACTTTGTTCATTCCTTTTTGTACTTTTTTCTCTAATCTTGGTTTCTCATTTTATTTCACTGAGTTCATCTTCAACTTCTGATATTCTTTCTTCTGCTTGGTCAATTTGGCTACTGAAACTTGTGCGTGCTTCATGAAGTTCTTGTATTGTGTTTTTCAGCTCCTTTAATCATTCATATTCCTCTCTAAGTTATCCATTCTTGTTATCATTTCCTCAAATCTTTTTTCAAGGTTCTTAGTTTCTTTGCATTGATTTAAAACATGTTCTTTTAGCTCACAAAAGTTTCTCATTATCCACCTTCTGAAGTCTAATTCTGTCATTTCATCACAGTCATTCTCCGTCCAGCTTTGTTCCCTTGCTGGTGAGGAGTTCTGGTCCTTTGTAGGAGTCACGGTGTTCTGGTTTCGGGTGTTTTCTCCTTTTTGCACTGGTTTCTTCCCATATTTGTGGATTTATCCACCTGTCATCCGAGTAGTTGCTGACTTTTCGATTGGGTCTCTGAGTGGATGCCGAGATTGTTGATGATGAAGTATTTCTGTTACTTGGTTTTCCTTCTACCAGTCTAGTCCCTCCACTGTTCGACTGCTGAGGTCCACTCCAGGCCCTGCTTGTCTGCAGAACAGTGAGGGATGCTACCAGTTTGTTTTTCTGCTATCTTTCTCCCAGAATGATGCCTGCCAAATGTCAGTCTTCTGGATATAGGGGGTCAGGGAGCTGCTTGAGGAGACAGTCTGTACTTTATAGGAGCTCAAGTGCTGATCTGTGAGCTCTGTTGTTCATTCAGGGCTGTTAGGCTGCTACATTTAATTCTGCTGTAGCAGAACTCATTTTAAAAACCCTTTTTTTCTCAGATGCTCTGTCTCGGGGGGTTGGGGTTTTCTTTATGTGTCCGTTGCGCTGTCCTGCCCAGCTAGGAGGCAGTCTAGTCACTATTTGCCTGCCGAGGCTCCGCCCTGCTGGTGTGAGGTCCGCCCTGTTGCTGCAGGCTCTGCCCTGCTGCCACAGGCTATGCCCTGTGGCAGAGTCTCTCTGTTGTGGCGGGTTGCCTCGTCAGCAATGGGAGTGTACCTCAGTAGGGGCAGGTTGCCTCAGTAATGGCAAACGCTTCTCCCCCACTGAGCTGCACCATCCTGGGTTCAGCTGTGCCTGAGTGAAACTCTTCACCTGGAGCATTTGGAATCGCCATTTTGTTTGTCCCACTGCCCTGACCCAAACGCCGTTTCCCTGGAATCTCCTGGCCTGGCTCACTGTCCAAGTCCCGTTCAATCAGATGGATATGCCAATCTGCCCTCTCAAGTCTCAGATTGCCGGTTCAACAGGGCACCCGGACCAGTGCGCTTTGTGCGGAGTGCTGTGGAGCGCCGCTGCGCTGCAGTGCCGGCCGCTGGCTGCACCGGCCGCCAGCTGCACCATCCAAACCCACTTTGCTGGCATCCCACGTCTCTTTTATACCTGGGAATTTTCCCGTTCTGTGGGCAACAAAGATCCGTCTGGAAATGCGGCCCTGACTGACCCTCTGCACGTTCACCGAGAGCTTCAATCCTGGGTTGTTCTCACCGCGCCATCTTGAGTCCGTCAAAAGTCTGTATTCCTTTTTAAAACTATTTTAATGTTCCTAATGGTGACTCCCTGCCAATACCAAATACTATTATCATCCACCTAAACTGCTTATGAATCACCAAATAAAGATAAAAAGAGGAACAGTTTTGGTTACTGTGACAAATGTACTTATTTTATTTCAGCTCTTTCAGAACTAGTCTTTTGTTGATATGGGAACCCAAAGACCCCTTACTGCATGAGAACACTAGGATTTTACTGGAGCCACTCACCTCTAGTGAAGAAAGGAATCCAAACAGGTAGGTAGATGCACATTTTCATATGCTTTTCAGCTGCCCTTTTTCCTCCACTCTGCACTCACAAGTATGTGGGCACATATTTTCCAAACTCCATTTTGCTCCCTTGCTTATGCATTCAGTACAGAATTCTCCCTGATCCAGAATGTAGTACTCATGTGTTGATAGAGCTGAGTGGTTAACCCAGAAAACTTTTCTAATCTTCCTCCTCTTCCCTTGATTCACTTGTTATTTTTGGAAAACCTTTAAGGAGTTTGCACCTCCACAAAGATAACAGCCAGATGATGAATATAGCAAAAAAAATAAAAAGAAAAAAAAGAAGGAAGCAAAAATCTTGCTTACACACTTGATGTAAAGGATGACATCTGGATACCATAAGGCAGATATCTCATTTTCTGGTAAAAACTGTTTCCTGGTTTTTCTGTTATGGAAGCATAATGCAAGAGACATTTTTAAAAGTTGTCTCTACTCCAGAGCAACTCTTTCTTGTCTAGGTGTCTGCCTAGCCTGTTTTAAGTGAAATGTTAACAAGTACTGAAAATTCAGTGTGCCTGCTGTTGAAAATTCATAGTAGTAATCACTAACCACTAATCCTGATCACCAATACTCACAAAGGGATGCTTCTTTCCATAGGGAATAGGCTCTAAAAAACTTTTTTTTTTTCATTTTCAAGCTCTATGAATGATACTCAGAATAAAAAAAAAGATAACTCCAAAATTCCAAGTAATCTGAAAAATCCATTTATAGAATACGACAAAATCTGACTGAAGCCTTTCCTCCCTCCCAGAGCTCTGTTCAATTTTGGTCAATGCTTATGTCCTCTGATGTCTGAGGACTTTGAGGTGTCATCCTGAGACAGCGATCTACATCTGATTTTGCACGTAAGAAACTAACTTGATGCAGATTGCATATTTTGCTGTTAGGTCATGGTGAGAAAAAAAAAAAACCTGGACTTACTCTACTTGTATTTAATGCCTCTGGGAAGTGAGTATTCTCAGTAGCAAGGCCTTTCATGCCTTTGTGCTTAAGCATTGCCTCCACTTGAAATACTCCCCCTTCTCCAATTCTCAACCTGTTAAAATATTCTGAATCTTACTGAAATACCAACTCCTCTCTAGAGTGCTTCCTTACTCCCCACAGTTAGAATGTAAGGATCCTGCTTCTGCATTTTCTGTAAAGTATTTTTGTCTATTTTGCACCTATATATCCTTTTTATCATTGTTAATTTCATATCTATGATTCCTTTTCTCCAGAGAAATTCTTAATTTTTCTCAATGCTCCACATACAAAGGACAGATGGAAGTAGGACCTGGTTCGAACTACATTATTTTGTCTCTGATATCTAAGTTATGTTTTGTTCAAGAAGATTTTTAAAACTCCTGATCTAGAAGTTCTCTTTTTACTACATATCCAGAATTTCCCAGAGAAACACATTTTCCATGTCTCCTAACCTTACACTTTTTTTATGCTATAATAAAGACATTGCAGAGACCAAAAATATAAATCCCTGTTTTTGAGAGCTGCTCGTAGCTCAGAAAATCAAAGAAGGATTCTTCTATACACCTTGAAAAAGCAAAGGTAAGACTCTAACCCAGAAGGACAGCAATTTGGAGATGTTTGTTTTATTCTGGTTCCCTGGCTATGATGGGAAAAAGTAACCTCCACCCTGCATCTCCTCCAGTTAACTTACCCCCTACAAAGGTTGAGCAGACTCTTGCCCCAGAATCAATTCTTCACAAAAGCAAACTACAATCCAACTAGCAGAAACATTGTGCCGAGGATAAACACACATAAAAGACATTTAAGTGATTTATTGTATCATGAACTTCAAAAAGTATACTCTATGTAAAACGTAGAGTAGAAAAAGCAGAGACTAATCTGTCACCACATCCTTCTGCTCTCTTGTCCCCATGATTCTTGTATTTCTCAGAACTTTTCTCAAACAACTAATTGGTTTCTATTTCTAAAGGCAGACAATTTAAACAAACGTTTCAATGAAATTGATTCATGAGACTTGTTATTCCTAACTGTGTAATTGCTGGCCTTGAAATCATCTTCTTAAGGGCAAAGAGTGAATCTAGAATACAATACGAGAGGAGAAAATGCAATCTGAGATGCCCATATTAACGTGTGCTTCCTTAAAAATAAAATACATTATTTTTCTCATAATCATTTTAGCACCATAGAAAGAAATACCAGCAACTTTTGTACAGTTTTAGCTTAACTCTTAACCTTAGATGCTCCTGTCCTCTAGATAAAAGTGACCACGCAGCTATTTTAGTGACAGTACGACAGTTTCAGGACTATCTGTAAGGAGAAAACAAGGACCGTATTTCCCATGTCTGCCCATCCATCCCAATTTTCTAGGATAACTAAGAGAAAGGGAGGGAATGAGTCAATTTTTGAGACCGTTCAGGAAAAACCCTGCTATCGTGCACAGTTTGGAATTACTCAAATACCAGTAACAGGTAGCCCTGGGCAAGGACCCATAGAAAAGGCCAAGAGACATCGGCTCCTTTGTTAGCCGCCAGCACAGGCTGTCTTCCGAACAGGGCAAGGCATATAGCCAGGTAACGCTGGCTCTACTGTGCCCAGGTACTTGCAACATGCCCTAGAAAAAGGTTCTAAAATTATCCATGAGTTGTATCACTACTAAAGGTGATTAGTGTGCAAAGTATGCGAGTTATATTTATTTAGGATTCTACTGAGGGCTCACAATTAGAGTGGCATGACTCACTATACTTACTGTGGCTTCCCTGCCATTTCCAGCCTCCTTCATAGGCTTCAGCATCTGTCAGGACACTGCTAGACATGGAAATGCAGCATTACTTTTAATAGATCCTTGTTCAGGGAGAAATCTGTTACCTTATAAACTATGCTAATGTTCTATTTTTCTGAAGTCCTAGAGAATACATGAAAAGCAAGTTTCACTTTGTTACCTGTTTATTTTGTTAGAAGTATTTGCAGTTTTGGGAAGGATAAAAGTCCCTTCCCCTTTAAGAAGCCAGGTGGTAATTAACAGTTGCACCTTTCATCTAGGCAAATCATTCAGGAAAGAATGACTTAGGGACAGTACCAGGCACACAACATTATGTTCTGACTATCCCTTTAGAAGGCAATTCAGTGCCAGGAAAGAAGAAAACAAGGGGCTATGAAAATGTGAGGCTCCAGATGGCAAAGGGATGGATTCAGAGGAGAAATCTTGTATTTATTATTTCCACCAAGTAATAGGAGAAATTAATACCTATTTTCTAAATAGTGGTTTAACACAAGATAAAAATTATTATGCCAGAAATTAATTTAGAAAATACTCATAGTATATGATGTATAAACCCATGTATGTAATAGCCATAGTAAAACTAGAGATCAACATTGATCGGTTAAGCCACAAATTACTTTTCACTAATGTTTTATGCAACCCTCATCCCCAATCACCCTTTAAACAGTTATCTTACTGAATTATGAGTCCATAATTGGCAGTAACAACAACAAACAGATTTGCTATAGTAAAAAAAAGAAAATCACTGATAAATACAGAACACTTTACATCTCCACCTTGTGGAGAATTAGTTGCACGTGCATGTTTATAGAAGCACAACTGGCAACTGCAAAAATGCAGAACCCAAATATCCACCAATCAACAAGTAGATAAAGAAACTGATACATATATACACACACGCACGCGCACGCGTGCACACACACACATAATGGAACTGTAATATATACACACACACACACACACACAATGGAATACTGCTCAGCCATAAAGAGGAATGAATTAATGGCGTTCACAGCAACCTGGATAGAATTTGAGACCATCTAAGTGAAGTAATTTAGGAATGAAAAACGAAACCGCATATTCTCACTCATAAGTGACAGCTAAGCTCTGAGGATGCAAAGACAGAAGAATGACACAACAGACTTTGGGGACTCAATGGGGAAGGGTGAGAAGGGGTGAGGGATAAACGACCACAATTTGGGTCTAGTATATATCGCTCAGGTGATACGTGCACTAAAATCTCACAAATTACCACTGAGGAACTTACTCATGTAACCAAACGTCAACTGTTCCCCAATAACCTATGGAAGTAAAAAATAAAAAGAAGAAACAACTATTATAACCTCAGAAAATGTCTGTAGAGAACAAATTTACTTCACAAGTAAAAAGCACATATGAATAAGACTAAATACTGAAAAGATCTCAGTTTACCCAAGATTCATGTAATACATTAAATGTAGTTAAAATATACCAATGAGATACTTCTTTTTCAAAAATATTTTATTTAACAAAATATTCTAAAATTTTCCCAGGAGAATGAACTACAAAATATCTAAGAAAAATGTTTTAAATCATAAGAAAGATAAAAGTAATAATAACCAGAGGGAATTCATTAAAGTCAATAAGCCATATTAAAAAACGGTAACAATTAAAATACTGTGGTAGAAGTCTGGGAATAAACAGATCAATAGAATAAAACATAAAGTTCTAAACTAATGCAAGTGCATGTAAAACATGGTTTGAGAAGGTTTTATGTAAAATCATTAGAAGACTAATGTATTATTCAGGTGATAGGCTACATGTAAGGGAGAATGTTAACTTCCGCCCTCATTTGATATGTATACCATATCAAATTCCAGACATACTCAAGAACTAAACATAACAATAGCACCATGTTTTAAATCTGGTAGGAAACATTATGAACATCTTTCTGATCTTGGAGGAAGGATATTCTGAATAAACAAACATTTAAGGACAAAATTAACTTCTAAAAATTATTAAATCTAACTATCTAAGAAGCCTAACTTCTGAACATTAAAAGTGCCATAATAAAATTTAAAACAAATGGAAACTTCACACACATTCACAAAAAGAATAAGGAAAAAAAACTCATGATGGAAAAAGTTAAGGTCTTTAATTATACAGCCCTTAGAATTCAGGAACAGAAACAACAAACATAAAGACTAAAAATATGCTCAGTATAATAAACAGACAATTCATGAATGAAGAAATGACTGAATAACAAATGAATTATAATCCTTCCTAACTATAGACAGATTTAAACAATGAAATGCCATATTGGGCTTACCAAATTGGCAATGACTAAAACAAGGAGTTTTAATCGGGGTACGAGGAAATGGGGGTTTTAATTTGCTATGGGTAAAAAGTGAAAAGGTTTCCTGCCTTCTAGGAGGGTAGAATATGCATCTAAAGCCTTAAAAATGTACATACTTTAATCAGAAGCTCCTCCAAAAAAATTGATCAGAAACATTTTCTTTCTGTATCTATATATGTAGATATTAATAACATGTTTATATTTCAAAAAATATGAAATATATAAAGTAAATTTATGAAGCCATTTAATGCCATAGAATAATAGTGATATAGGAAAGACGTTTACAAATATGGCTGAGTGAAAAAAGGCATTTTAAAAAATAATATGGTCTTGATTTCACAAAACCATACACACACACACACACACACACACACACACACACACTCTCTCTCACATAAATAACTAGATGGATATTCCTCAGAATTCTACCAGTAGTTACTTTTGAATGGTGGAATTACAAGTAACTTTTATTCTCTTCCCTAGGCTTTTGTGTGTTATAAAAGCTAGATCATTTTGTGTAGATCTAAAATAACTCAATGTTTTAATTGAAGAAAATGTTATTAAAATAATAAAGACAAAGAGTAGGGTAATTAAAACCAATAAAGTATTTTATCTACGTCTCTAAAGAGGCATTCCTCTGCTAAAATAACAAATATTCTTACAGTTCTTTAGTCACATCCTTCCCAAGCTCAAGCACCAAGACATAGTTGGTTGGAAATCATTGCTGGCAATCTTCAATTTTAATTTAGTTCCTGGAAATCTGCACTTTAACAGCTGGGAAAATGGACAACTGTGTATTAGTGGATTCACTTTGTCTTATGAACCTCTGCCTAAATTGCTCATATTTAGCTATTGGAAAGTTGCTGGTATGAGCAGAGGGAAGTTTAGAATTTAGCAATGTCAAAAGTTGTTTTTTTTAAATCTCTACTTTATCCTCCACCAAGGAGATGAGGAGTAAAAACTAACCCTTGACAACTCCAGGGTATTTTCTATAACTGGACACATATAACTGTGCTGGAATAAAATGGGTATTCAATCCATTTTCCTTCCCTGTGCTTTCAGTCTAAGGCTGGTGCCATTGCTGACAGCTAGATGTAGAAATGATTTAAAAGTTGCTGCACTGGTAAACTATTGTCTCTATTTTTCAGATGAGAAACTGAGGTGTGGGGGAAGTTAAGTGCCTGACCCAGATCATATGGCTTTCAAAGAACTCTGTAATCTCCAGGATATTTCCTAATACTTCCCTACATAGATGACTAGTTGGAAGCTGAGAGCCTCTGCTTCACTCTCTTGTCCATGTGAAGCTTATCTAAGAGACAATAATGCCAAACTTGTGGAGTTATAACGAGGAATACACTTTACAACAAAGGATATAAAATGGCTCTGGAGTGGGCAAAACTATCCAAATGTCCTACCATTTCAATAATGCTACCCTTAAAAAGTCACTGATTTTAGCAGAATGAGATTTCACAGTCTTCACTCAAAGTATCATCAGCTTCCTTCACGGATTAGTTACTGGTGGCTTTTTTGCTTGATGTTTCAAGCGACTGGATGGCATTGACAGAAAGCACAGGGCAAGAATACTTCTTACCAAAACCAAATCTAATGTACACTGAGGAAGATGATTCATGCCTCTGTTCTAAGTCCTTTCAGGACTGGCTTTATTTTAGGTTCAGGGGTACATGTGCAGGTTACATAGGTAAACATGTGTCATGGGTATTTGTTGTACAGATTATTTCACCACCCAGATGTTAAGCCTAGCACTCAGTTATTTTTCTTGATCCTCCCCCTCCCCCCATCCTTTACCTACTGTTAGGCCCAAGTGTCTGTTGTTCCCCTCTTTGTGTCCATGTGTCTCATCATTTAGCTCCCATTTATTTGCGAGAATATGAAGTATTTGGTTTTCTGCTCCTACATTAATTTGCTAAGGATAATGGCCTCCCACTCCTTCCATGTCCCTGCAAAGAACATGATCTCATTCCTTTTTATGACTGCAGGGTATTCTATCATGTATATGTACCGTATTTCTTTATCTGTCACTGATGGGCATTTAGGTTGATCCTGTATCTTTGCTATTGTGAATAGGGCTGGAATTAACATAAGCATGCAAGTGCCTTTATGAGTTATATTCCTTTGAGAATATACCCAGTAATGGGATTACTGGATCAAATGATAGTTCTGCTTTTAGCTCTTTGGGAAATCACCACACTGCTTTCTACAGTGATTGAACTAATTTACCTTCCCACCAACAATGTGTAAATGTTTCCTTTCCTTCACAACCTCACCAGCATGTGTTATTTTTTTACTTTCTAGTAATAGCCATTCTGTCTGGTAAGAGGTAGTATGTGGTTTTGATTTACATTTCTCTAATGATCAGTGATACTGAGTTTTTCTCATATACTTGTTGGCTGCAAAAGAACTTCTTTTGAAAAGTGTCTGTTCACATCCTTTGCCCATTTTTAATGTTTTTTTTTCTTATAAATTTTTTTAAGTTCACAGATGCTAGATAACAGACCTTTGCCAGAGGGATAGTTTGCAAAAATTTTCTCCCATTCTGTAGGTTTTCTATTTATTTTGTTGATAGTTTCTTTTGCTATGCTGAAGCTCTTTAATTGGACCCAATTTGTCAATTTTTGCTTTAGTTGCAATTGCTTTTGGTATCCTTGTCATCAGATCTTTGCCCCTGCCTGTAATCCCAGCACTTTGGGAGGCCAAGGTGGGTGAATCACGAGGTCATGAGATCAAGACCATCCTGGTCAACATGGTGAAACCCCGTCTCTACTAAAAAAAAAAAATACAAAAAATTAGCTGGGCATGGTGGCATGCTTCTGTAATCCCAGCTACTCCGAAGGATGAGGCAGGAGAATTGCCTGAACCCAGGAGGCAGAGGTAGCGGTGAGCCGAGATTGTGCCATTGCACTCGAGCCTGAGTAACAAAAGCGAAACTCCGTCTCAAAAAAAAAAAAATGAGAAAAAAAAAAAAAGATCTTTGCCCCTTTCTGTACCCAGAACGGTATCACCTAGGTTGTCGTCCAGGCTTTTCATACTTTTCGGTGTTATATTTAAGTCTTTAATTCATCTTAAGTTGATATTTGTATATGATGTAAGGAAGGGATCCAGTCTCAATCTTCTGCAAATAGCTAGTCAGTTACCCCAGCATCATTTATTTTAGGGAGTCCTTTCTGCATTGCCTGTTTTTGTCAGCTTAGTAAAAGATCAGATAGTTGTCGTGCAGCCTTATTTCTGAGCTTTCTATTCTGTTCCATTGGTCTATGTGTCTGTTTTTGTACCATTATCATGCTGTTTTGGTTACTGTGGCCCCGTAGTATACTTTGAAGTTGGGTATGACTCCACACTGAAGTTGATACTTCCAGGTTGTTCTTTTTGATTAAGATTACCTTGGTTATTTGGACAATTTTTTGGATTCAGTTCGTGAATATTCGTTGAGGATTTTTACATCAGTGTTCATCAGAGATATTGGTCTGAAGTTTTCTTTTTTTGAGTGTCTCTCTGCCAGGTTTGGTATCAGGATGATGCCGGCCTCATAGAATTAGTTAGGGAGGAATTTCTCCTCCTCAGTTTTTTTGGAATAGTTTTGGTAGGAATGGTACCAGCTCTTCTTTGTACATTCAGGTGAACTTAGCCGTGAATTTGTCCAGACTGGTTCTCTTAAAAAAAAAACAACTACCTTTTAAAAATTCTACTTTTTTAAAGAGTAATCATTGATTACAGAAAAGGTTCCAGTCAACTATTTTATTTAAACATGTACCACAAGCAGAATGTTATATTTATCTTTTAGTGATTTTCCTGGCAATAACTCCTCCTCTCACACTTGCCCTCCAGTTGTGGAAAATATCTGAGATTCTGTTTTCTGTCTTCCCTCTCCACATTCACTTCAGCATTAACTTACTCTACCCCTTTATATTTCTTCAGATAAAACTGCAGGCCCAGTTAAAAAGAGAGGCCTCAAAACTAAGATAATCATCTCCACCGAAAAGAAAATAAGCTATCTGAGGGAGGGATGCTGCTAGAGATATTTTGGGGAGCTTCCTAGGTTGGGACTATACCAATGGACTAAGTGGGGCTAGTGGACTTCAGGATGGCCTTATCATTTTAGAAGGTCTTTAGCAAATGCCTGATCAATGAAACTAAAATACTAAATATTTGGGATGTCTGCTACATATGCGAACTAAAGGGAAATTTTCTGGGAGCATGCCCATAGTTGTTCCAAATGGCTATCACCAAAAAATACAGCTATTCTTACTTCACATGCATTCTTGAACTAACATATTTCCAAATAAATTAGAAGAATCAATATTTATTCATCTGTATTCTAACAAACTTCAATCCAGCAGTAGGCTGGGTGCGGTGTCTCATGCCTATAATCTCAGCACTTTGGGAGGCCAAAGCAGGTAAATCACCTGAGGTCAGGAGTTCTAGACCAGCCTGGCCAACATGGTGAAACCCTTATCTTTACTAAAAATACAAAAAATTATCCAGGCGAAGTGGCACGTGCCTGTATTCCCAGGTACTCAGGAGACTGAGACAGGAGAACTGCTTCAACCCAGGAGGCAGAGGTTGCAGTTAGCCAAAATCAGGCTACTGTGCTCCAGCCTGGGCAACAAGAGCAAGATTCTGTTAAAAAAAAAAAAAGCCCCATTTATTAACTATTTATTGTAAACATAACATCAGTCTAATAAATACTGGAAACGTATAAAGAATGGGGCCAAAACCATGGGCTTTGGGACCATGTTTCCAACAATGGAGTATAAATTCCATCCCTTTCTAGCCATACTGGTTTTCTACAACTACTGGACCAAATTACTACAAACTAAGTGGCTTAAAAACAACAAATTATTTTCTCAGCTTTGGAAGCCAGAAGTCTGAAATCAAGTCTGAAGTCTCTGAGGGATAATTTACTCAATGCCTCTCCTAGTTTTGGGCGGCAGTCAGCAATTTTTGGCATTCCTTCTCTGGTAGATGCATCATCACTCTAATCTCTGTCTTCATCATCACACAGGGTTCTTCTCTGCACGTATCTCAAATCTCCCTCTCTTTTCTTTCAAAAGGAGGCCAATCATTGGATTTAGGGCCCATCCTAAATCCAAGATAATTACATCTTAAGATTCTTAATTATGTAAACAAAGACCCTATTTCCAAATGAGGTCACATTACAAGTACCAAGGATTAGGACTTGGCTTGCACGTATCTTATGGGAATCTATTCAATGCACTACACCAGCTGCATGACAGTGGGCAAGTTATGCAAATTTTAAGCCTCAAATTCCTTTATCTATAAGGTGTTAGTAATAATAACACTACAATTATAATCAAGATTAAACAATGTATAGAAGGTGCTTAATATATTGCTTGGTTAACAGTGAACACTCAACAATTGTCAGCTGCCAGCATTACTATTACTGTCATTATTTTACTATTAAGCATTCTGCAGGATTCAGAGAAAATAAAACACAAATCCTGCCACCAAAAGTCTCACAATCCAAGAAAGGATGAATGCACATTTAGGCCAGACCTGGCTTTACCTTTGTAACCCAATGTTCCTAATATCACTAAGCACATGGATTCTAAGACATTTCAGGGTACAGAAGACAGACTACAGGTTGATTCTTGAGGTGCTGATACAAAGACCTTAGGGCCCCCTGTGTGAAAATTTACACAGTCAGCCGCAGACAACAACTTCCTATTTATTTTCCCAACCCACTCTGGTGTCTTATCGCTCAACTATACATTGACATATTATAACACACAGAAGTACATATCAAACGCTATGTACACAATTCATTCTTCTCATAATGTCGGCTACCATCAGTAGAAGTCAGCATTGTCACAAAATAAAATCGAATTTCAAAGGACTCAAATACCAAGTGGAATGGAGTATTGATGAGTAGAATATCTGCCAGAGTTTGTGTTGGGCATTCTGAAGAACAGGAAACACGAATGAGAACTGAGTACAGCCCTAGACTCACAATGCCATGATTCTTAGTCATTGAACAAAATATGTAACTATTCTCAGTTGCATTTCCCTCCCAGTCCTATGTTTATTCATTTATCTGTGGAACCTAAAAGAAGAGTAGAGGTTTCACCCAACAGAAAAGGAGAGCTCTCACCCATACACTTAACAAGATATACATCCCCAAATAACCAGTTGTTCAGCAAGTTCCAATCTTTTATTCCATTTGCTAAGTAGGTTTCATGTAGTCAAAACAGTCAAATAGATTTATATAAGCATGATCTTTAATATATTTATATTATTAATTAATTTCACTCCAAATCATTGAGGCTTAATTTAAATGAACCCTAATGGAAAACATAATAACATTTACAAGCTTAACAAAATAAGAAGTTTGAACTGGGTGGGGATTTTTCTTCATTGTTTTCTAAATTCTTAAACAAAAACCACAGACATGTAAAGAGGCTTTGGAAAATGTCGAAGTGAAATGATCCAAGGAGGTTTGACTTTAAAAAAAAAAATACTATTTTAATACCTAAGATCCAATGATGTAACGACAAGAGAAAACAGAAGCCATTTATGTAGTTTGAATTTAGCTATTTTTTTCTGAGATTTACTCTTTTGCAGTTGATGGGGTGAACGAGTGGGCCTGCTGGCCTGGTGGTTATATGATCCTATGCAAAAGCCACATGGCAAGAGAAATCATTCTCCATATGTCCTGATTTGGATCACTCCTCTGCTGTCTGCAGTGAAGAACCATTTCATCCAAATCTGTGGTCAGTGGCAAAACTATTTGTTGAATTATCCCAAAGCACAGTTATTGATGAAGTGACAACTCAAGGGGTCAAACAAATGGTTTTGTGTTTTTTGTTTTCCCCAGGGAAAAGAAAATTAGTGCTGGAATTCAGATGGGCTCATTATGGAAACTGAAGTCTAAGATGTCACCATGAATAACATACAATGAATGACTCCAACTCTGGAGGGGTGGAATCATGAACTGCAAAGGGAAATAATATTCTAAGAACCAAATACACAGCCAGTAATGGACTTGTCTCAACTGATTTGTATGAGGCCAGAGCTTTGCCCTGGTATTTGAGTAGAAACAAAACCTTGGGCATATGTTTCCTTTATGAAAGTCCCCCCAGTTCTGCAGTATAGTTGTCGAGGACCAAATCTTCTTCAAGAAAATAAGGAGGCACATTGGTTTCCAACTAAATGCTAAATGCACAATCAGAACCAAGCAAAGCTGCCTCCAACACACTAAGCCATTTGACATACTTTGTCAAGGTGTTGGCCTTTTAGAAAGCCTGAGGAATGTTATTCTGAGACAAAAAGTGAGAAGCATATGTACCATCTACCCTTTTTACCAGACTTAGAAGTTCCTCCCAGATTCTTTAAGGAGCAGAAGCAGAAGGCAGTGGAAGGTGAAATGAGGTGGCTCTATTCATTTATAGGTTTAGGGTCTGTGATAAGGGCAGGAACCACAAACAAAGGTACAGACCCTTTTCTCTGTCTTAATCATACTCAAGCGCTTTGCTAAGTTTAGGGGTTAAAATACAAATATCAAGCACCCTCACTGAAATGTTGTCACCAAGAGCACTCCACATCTCCAGCTGGAACTTCAGAAAATCACAGGCTTGTCATAAATCCCTGTATCATCCCATAAACTATGACATCTCAGCAGCTACAAAGTCTAGGCCACTTGTGTATCAGTGCATTTTTCAGATAGTCTCTCAAGAGTTCCTTTTAACCTTTTTTCAATGCATTTTTCAGACAGTCTCTCAAGAGTTCCTTTTAACCTTTCTTTCATAGCCTCTGAGAAGAGTAGAGTTATAGACTCTGCTTATATGGAGACTCTACTTATTTAGACTTTAATTACATGAATAATTATTAATTAAGGGGCTCTTACAAATTAACACAAAATGATAATTTTAGAAATGAAATGAAATGAAGGATATTCTTAGAAAGGGTGAAAGACATGAAATATGTTACTCTCAGGGATTTAAACCTTTCCAGAGATCAATAAATCCCCAAATAAAATGTAAATCCAAGGCCACTTGAGAATTCCATTTCTGTTCCACCTTTGTTCACATTAGGCATATGCCTTTTCATTCTGAGGACTTATTTAAAGAGAAGAGTGACACACAATGCAAGATGGACAAGCAATAAAAATTGCTTTAGACTCTGCACTTTGAACATCCAAACCTGGGAGGTGCCAGGGTCTGACACTCTGTGTTTCTTCCTTTGATCTGATTCTTCCAAACAGAATCCATGTACTGGCAAATTTCCTTAGTGTCCCTGGTAAGCATTAAAGTAAACCACTGGTTGGCCTCGGTATTTCTACAATTGGCTTTCTCCATTTTTTTTTAAGCATGAAAAAAAAAAAGAAAACTCTCTGGGCATTTTACCTGTGGTTTCCATACTGCTCCTTAATTATTCAGTTTGAAAGTAAGTTGAAGACGAATGAGGCATTTAAGTATTTGAGATTGGGGTGAAAACTTCAGACTCCTGTAAGTCGACATTAATGTGTAGAGCATTTAATACAATTCTGGAACATCTGCAGGGCAGCTGTCGTAAACAAACCAGGTTCTCAATAAGCTTTCATTACGTGTCACCACAGAATGAGAAACAGATATGTGTGTGTGAGTTGGGGCAGTGAGGGGTAGGGGGTGTAATTTGTAGGAAACCTAATTGATATAACTTCCATGAAAAACAAGACTAATCATTCAAACCTATTTAAAACAATATGATTATGAATATTCACCAGAGATATACTGAGTAAAATTACTGAATTAACGAGTCAGGAAGGTTATTTTTTCCATATATATTGGGAAATCAAAACTCAGTCGATTTTATGGCAGAACAAAACAACTATGATACAAACATCCAACAAAGTTGGAAAAGGCTGGCTTAACTGAGGGATGAGCCTACTGAAAGCCTGCTCAGGTCACGTGGGACATCTCAGCCCCTTTCCTCTCCCTCAGTCTTGTCCCCTCTGTGGGTAGAAACTCACCACCACTCAGCCTCACTTGTGCTTTTATCCTTAGGTTCCAGATGGAAGCCACAGACCTCTGCTGTTTCTCTCAATTCTGTCTTCCTCTGCTGACCACGCTGCAGAGTTGGTGCCCCAAGGTGCCGACTCTCTGCTTTTAAAAGGCTTCATTCAGAGAACCCTTCTTCAACTGTCATCTATGGGAATTTTCTATGAGATATTAATTCTCATTCTACAAGAAGAGAATCTCATGGTCTAGTAAACGTGAAATATCAAGTTAAACAGGGTTCTTTACTACAGAGCTTCTCAAAGCCTTTAATTTGCCACTGTACACTATGGATCCAAGAGAAAAAGCAGATTTGGTCTCGTTGGGTCTTCCATGGGTTCAGACATTTTTAAAACTCAGAAAATAGAATTGCTTTGTGTTTTTTTTTCCTACCACTCAAGATATTTGAAAGGTTTGAATCAGCTCCCAGTAATAACATGGGAGTGCATTCTAGTCACCTGCAAAGCATCCTTCATCTTCTGCTTACAAGACACTGGGAAAAAATGAGAAGAAAACATTCACTCACTTTTCAGGAATCTGATATATTAATACCCAAGTTCTTTTTACAAATCTGCAATTCATTGCTATTTTGTTCATCCTGGTTCTTTTTGAAATTATTATTTTTCTTTTATTCTTTTTTTAATTGTACTATTGTCATCTGCCGCTGTTAAAAAGTAAGGAAAAAAACCTATTATCAGCTACACAAAGAATGCTAGAGCACAATTAGGCAATGTCACTAACATGAAAAAGAAAGATTCAAATCTTCCTACTAAATACCTAGACTATGAGTTAATCGGGAGTTGAACGCCTTGAGTTTAACCAGGAAGGGGTGGAAATGACTAAAATGAAGGACAACCAGGCTGCTGATAGTAAATTACAGCTGGAAATGAAATTAAACTTTTAAGTTTAAGATTTTACAATCTGTTTTGATGTGTCGGTGGGTGGGTGGGGGTGTGCGTGTATGTGAGTGGATAGGTATGTTATTGTGTAAAGGGTAAAGCTTTGGGGGTTAAGTTTTCAATGGATAAAAAAACAAGATTTTAAAATTTAGTGAAATAAATGGAGAGTGGACATTCAGGTGGAAAAAT
This sequence comes from Callithrix jacchus, assembly GCF_049354715.1. Lineage (NCBI taxonomy): Eukaryota > Metazoa > Chordata > Mammalia > Primates > Cebidae > Callithrix > Callithrix jacchus. The sequence continues at coordinate 47,364,293 of NC_133509.1, read as the reverse complement.
ACAAAATTAACTTTAAAAAACAACCTGAGGGATCCAAAGGTCTGTAAAAGAAATATTCTACAACTGGAGAACATGTCTAAGACACACATAACTTTATCACTATGCAGATTCAACACTATTTCTTATGCATCCCAATAAATGTGCCCAAAGGTAGCACAGAAAATACCAAAGCCCAGACATATTTCAATGCCAGTTCCTGGGCAGGCTGGCCCTCAGGCAAAATATTCTGGAACACCTGGTTGGCTGGCAGACTTTCCTGGATGGCAGTATTTTGGGACCAAACAGGCGTTTATTTCAGCCTCTCTGATGCTTTCATATGGTAAAGAAGCAATCAAAGAATACTGGCTTTATTTTTTGAAGCACTGGTTTTGATCCACCTAAGAGGAAATGGCAGGGGCAGGGGATGGGAGGAGGGAAGGAGAGTAATGTGTTTCACAGCTTCAAATCAAACAGTGCTGGAAAAAATGTCCAGAAACCAATTCAGAGTGAAAATATTTGCTTTCTGGCTAAATAGCCAGTAGCTTTTTATTGCAAAATGGAAATAAACAGTGCTGCTCATTTATACCAAAAAAGGGTAATCTACAAATAACCCAAATCCAAAAATAAAGGTATTGCCCAACAGACTAGGACATGATTCACTAAGGTCTTGACTTCAGAGTTTCTTTCACCAATGGTCATGGCATATAGATTAGAGAGGGCTGGGGTTGTGATTAGCATTAAGAGTAAAAAGTCTCAAATATGCCTGAGTCCACACCCCAGAAGGGTATGGGCCACAGTCAGTGTGTTCCTTACCCTTCACTCTATGCATTAAACAGATGACAAATGTTCTCCCACTCCTCTCCTCCTCTTCCCCCTTCTCCTCCTCCTCCTCCTCCTCTTTCTCTCTCTCTCTCCTTGCCCTGCAATACAGAAGACCCATGATCAGACCATATGCAGTGACAAAAATTAAAGAAAATCACACTGAGATGAACTCTAAGAAATTACTCTCTTCAATGACCAGTCATTTATAAAAGAGTTAAAAATAAATACAAAGCTAATAATACTTACAATGAGGAGACAGAAGTTGGTCAAGAGAAAGAAAGAAAGTGTAATAGTATTCATTCATTCATTCATTCAATAATGATTAAATACCTACTATACTAAGAACTGCAGATACAGAAAGAAGTAAAATATATCATCTAGTAGGAAAGACAGGAATCAACAGATTTATCAATCTACATGCCCTTGAATAGACTGATATCTTACATCCAAATAGCACTTTGAAGGCTTCAGAGACTTTTCAGCCACATATTTCACTTGATCCTCATAACATCCTTTAGATATAGATCAGGCAGGTAATATATGAGCCTACAAAGTCAGAAAGGTTGAGTTTCTTTCAAACATTCTGTTAATAAGGATGAGAATTGAGATTGAAACTCTGGTTTCTTGTCCTACCCTCTATATATACAGAAAATAAAAAGTAAGTTAGTAATCTTTTTATGTTGAATCACTCCAAAAACTGCTGTCCCTCTAGATCCCTACACTAATTAATCTATTAGAGCTATTTTTGGAGTGATTCAACGCAAAAAGATAATCATTATAAGCTAGTGCTTGATGATGACCAACATACATCATCTTGCTTGATGATGATTAACATAATCAAGCACTGAAGAGTAAGCTACCTAACATCTATCCTTGACCTTTATATGTATCCTGGAGTCTTTGCAATCCTCTAGAATTTGTTTGTGTCACTGCCATTCCAGAATCTACTCATAGCACCTTCTGTATCAGGCAGGTTTTATTCTTTGAGGTTTGAGTTCTAGTTTCCACCCACATTCACAAATGATAGGCGCAGTCATGGAGGCTCTGAATGCAAAGCTGCGGACTCTTCTCAGCACTTTTGTGGTTCTCTTGGGCATTCACAGAGATGCGAAGGGACCAGATACTTTGACTTAGCACCAGTCTCCACTTTTAAACTGTTCCAAACAGCCCTGTACAACTTAGAAATGGCTCACAATTAGGGTTATTTTAATTAACCTTGGGTTTTTAATAAATTCTGTTTGTTAGGATTTTGCAATTCAGGAGTTCCACTTGCCTTAAAGCTAAGCCATAATGAATGGAATGATTCTAGACTACCTTTACTACACATTACACAAAAGATTTCCTTCCAGCAAACATACCACTATGTAGAATGAATCACAGCTGCTGGTATTAAAAATCCCAGATAGAATTTTAAAGTCCTTCTTGTGAGTATTGTCCATTAGTTCATCCACTGAAATCTTACTTAGAATCCACTATGTTCTGGGTGCTCTTTCAGACACAACAGCTACACAAGTATGAAGACAATCAGGCTGTCCGCTTTCATAAGGGAGAAATAATAGCCAAGGAAAAATATGCAAAATAATTGCAGCTAGTGTGAGTACTTTAAAAAAATAAAATAAGATGATATATAAAAAGTAGGTAGGGAACAGGACATTAGACTGGTGGTCAGGGAAGGACTCCTTGAGTAAGTGACATTTGAGCTGGACGTGAGGTTTCCAGCACTTGGAGATTTGGGGCAGAGCACCTTAGCCAGAAAGAGCAGCAAGAGCCAAGGCTTGAGATGGAAATGAGTCTCAAAGTACACCTAGTGCATGGTGAACAAGGGGTATCCCTGGTCCAAGAGGTTAGAAGCGAGCTGCGGTAAAGGGATGAGACCTTTGTCCCAAGTCTAACAGGAATCCACTGGAGAATTTAAGTTAAAGTAGTGAAGTTATCTGATTTCAGCAAGTGTATCCCAGAACCCCCAAATATAGGAAAAGATGCTCTTTAGGAGGCAGTTGGTTTATTTTCTTGATGAATGGAAATGCTATGTCTGAAAACCCTGCAGAAACAAGGTGAAAAATCCACAGGTGCCACTCTGAGTACAGAGCCTTGCTATTTACTTACGTGTCCCAGAGGTCTCTGATGCGGTCCTGGTATAAAAGATTCTAGGCAACTTTGAAGAGTGAGTCCAGGGGTAGCTAATCCTGAGCTCTGACATTTAGGGAAGCCACAATTACAGAGGCAAGTCTGTGAAGCGGGCTTAACACACAGCAGGAGCATCCCAGCATTGTTGCTGAAATTGCTGCTTCCCTGTTCATCTCCCAGGAAACAGACTCACTGACCCAACCTTTTTCTGCATTTTGAATTTCTGCCATCAATGCCCAGTGATTATCTAAATGGGATTGCTCAAGTATGTCTTCACTGTATTAAAGATGAAATGGCAGCCACAAAGCATTTTTTAAGCCTGAACTACCTTTAGTATAATAATCAACTCTCTCATTTATTCAGCTCTTCATCTGTTACCCTTAAACAGTTCCATATGCATTGGTTTATATTTGAGATACAAGACTGTTGAGCCATAGCACCCACTTGGTAACAGCAGGCACATGTTTTAAACATGCTTGATGTTACTGCCCTATAATGTCTTGCCACAGAGCATTCCTTCCTAAGAGTACAATGCTCTTTGTGAATACCACCTCATTAATTCTGGGAGAGGCAGTGACAATCACCCTCCCCACATTTTACCCATAAGGAAACAGAACCATGGAGAGATTCAGAGTGAGCCAAGATGATGTGCAGGTACTTGATAGCAGGGTCACAGATAAATTCCTCATTCCACTTGAACCGAAGACTTTACATCCCGCCCACCCATACTGTATCAATACATCAAGCCCTAACGAATAAACTACCTAACATCTATCCTTGAACTTTATATGTATCCTGGAGTCTTCGCAATCCTCTAGAATTTGTTTGGGTCACTGCCATTCCAGAATCTACTCATGATACCTTCTGTATCAGGCAGGTTTTATTCTTTGAGGTTTGAGTTCTAGTTTCCACCCACATTCACAAACAATAGGCACAGTCATGGAGGCTCTGAATGCAAAGCTGTGGACTCTTCTCAGCATTTTTGTGGTTCTCTCAGATATTCACAGGGATCCAAAGGGACCAGGTACTTTGACTTAGCACCAGTCTCTACTTTTAAACTGTTCAAAACAGCCCTGTAAAACTTAGAAATGGCTCATGACTAGGGTTGTTTTAATTAACCTTGGGTTTTTAATAAATTCTGTTTCTTGGCATTTTGCAATTCAAGAATTCCACTACCTTCTGTCTCAAAATAAAGTTAACATTTAAGAGATTCTTTTCCATCTTGAATAGACTACAAGTTACTGTTAATGTCAATGGTGCCAAATTTTTAGTGACTTTTTTCAGGTTTCATGAAACTCATGATGACAGCTGTCTTTTGTGGCGGGTAGAAAAGCAAAGGAAATGTAGAAAAAAGACATCTGATCTGAAATTACTTGGTGGGTAAATGTGAATTTGATATCTGTGAGAAGTAAGCCATGTTTGCTCATATTCCAATTATCTGCAGCTTATTTTCTCCAGCAATTGTGCACCATCGCTACAACTCCAATATCACTGGAGGTTGTTTTTCTCAGTGTGATAAGTAAATAATGATAAATCTCTATGTTGGATAAAAGCGAAGGACAACAAGGGGTCGGCCACACCAATCTCCCATGTGGTCTCTTCTCAGGTATTTCGTTTTTGTGGCATTCCCCTTCTAGGCCCATGAACAAAAGTACTCCCTAGTCTCTTTGTTGTTGTTGTTGTTGTTGTTGTTGTTGTTGTTGTTGTTTTTGAGACGGAGTTTCATTCTTGTTACCCAGGCTGGAGTGCAATGGCGCAATCTCGGCTCACCGCAACCTCCGCCTCCTGGGTTCAGGCAATTCTCCTGCCTCAGCCTCCCGAGCAGCTGGGATTACAGGCACGCGCCACCATGCCCAGCTAAGTTTTTGTATTCTGTTTTAGTAGAGACGGGGTTTCACCATGTTGACCAGGATGGTCTCGATCTCTTGACCTCGTGATCCACCCGCCTCGGTCTCCCAAAGTGCTGGGATTACAGGCGTGAGCCACCGCGCCCGGCCACTCCCTAGTCTCTTAACAAAGAAACTTTATTCATATTGTCCCAAAGCCATGAGTACATTCTCAATTTTTAAAATTTTTTAAAAAACAAAAATTGAATATATGTATGGTGTACAACGTATTTTGAAATATGTACACGTAGAATAGCTATGTCAAGCTAATTATTACATGCATTACCTCCCATGCTTATCATGTTTAGGGGCTGAGAATACTTAAAGTTTACTCTTTTTGTGATTTTCTAGTATATGTTCTACAACAGATCTTTTGAACTTTTTCTTGTAAGTGAAATGTTGCATCCTTTTACCAATATCTTCTCTTTGTCCCCATCCCCTAGACCTTAGTAACCATCACTGTACTCTCTACTTATATGAGTTCAATGTTTTTAGATTCGACATATAAGTGAGATCATATGGTACTTGCCTTCCATGTCCATCTGTGTTGTAAGTGACAGGATTTTCTTATTTTTTCAGGCTGAATAGTACTCCATTGTGTATATATATCACATCTTCTTTATCCATTGATGCATTTAGACGTTTACATTTATTTCATATCTTGGCTATTGGGACTAATGCTACAATAAACATGAGAGTGCAGATAGCTCTTCAACATACTTATCTTATTTCCTATATACCCACTTGTGGAATTACTGGATCATATCATAACTCTATTTTTAATTGAGAAAATTTTGTACTGTTTTCCATTATGGCTATACCAATTTACATTCCCAAGGACACTGCGCAAGGATCCCTTTTTCCCTACATTCTCACCAACAGTTGTTATTGTCTTTTTGATAACCATTCTAATAGGTCTGAATTAAAAATAGATCTAAATTAAAATTGTAATAGGTCTAAAATTGTAATAAATCTAAATTAAAATGCTATTAATTTGCATTTATCTGATGATTAGTGATGTTGAACACCTTTTTATATATCTGTTGGCCATTTGTATGTTTTCTTTTGAGAAATGTCTATTCAGGTCCTTTGTCCACTTGTACATCTGGTTATTTGGGTTCTTGCAACTGAGTTGAGGTCTTTATATATTTTGGATATTAACTTCTCATTATATGTTTGCAAATATTTTTTCCTATAATATAGATTGTTTCTTCACTCTGCTGATAGTTTCCTTTACTGTGCAGAAGCTTTGTAGTTTGATATAATTTTATTTGGTTAGTTTTACTTTTGTTGCCTATGCTTCTGGATTCACATGAAAAAAATAATTGCCCAGATCAATATCAGGAAGCTTTCCTCCTATGTTATTTGTTCTAGTAGTTTTACATTTTCAGGTCTTATCTGTAAGTTTTTAATACATTTTGAGTAGATTTTTATGTGATGTAAGATGGAGGTCTAATTCTTTTCTTCTGCATGTGAATATTCAGTTTTCCTAGCACTATTTAAGAAACTCTTCTCTCTCCATTGTGTGTTCTTGGCATCTCCGTCAAAAATCAATTGACCATGAATGCGTTGATTTCTGGGATCTCTATTCTGTTCTATTGTTCTATCTGTTTGCTTTTATGACAGCACCATGCTGGTTTAGTTACTATAGCTCTGTAGTAGATTTTGAAGTCAGACAGTGTGATGACTCCAGTTTTGTTCTATTTGCTCAAGATTGCTTTGGCTATTCAGGGTCTTTTGTGGTTCTTTGTGAATTTTACTATTTTTTTCTATTTATGTGAAAAATGTTATTGGCACTTTGATAGGAATTGCACTGAATCTGTGGATCACTTTCAGAAGTATAAACATTTTTAAAATATCAATTATTTGAATCGATGAACATAGAATCTTTCCATTTATTTGTATCTTCAACTTTTTTCATCTATGTTTTATAGTGCAATGTTTTATATGTTTCAGTGTGCAATATAATTTTTCATCTATGTTTTATAGTGCTATGTTTTATATGTTTCAGTGTGCAAATCTTTATTACTTAAATTTAATCCCAAATATTTTTATAGCTATAATAAATGGGATTATCTTCTTGATTTCTTTTTCAGGTAAATTTTTGTTAGTATATAGAAATGCTACTGATTTTCATGTATTGACTTTTGTGTCCTGCAATTTTACGAAATTCACTTATTAGTTCAAATAGTTATTTGCCGAAATCTTTAGATTTTCTAAATATAAGATTACGTCTGCAAACAGAAACAAGGAATTTTTCCCTTTTTAATTTAGATACCTTTTACTTCCTTCCCTTGCCTAATTGCTCTTGCTAGAACTTCCTGTACTATGTTAATAGAAGTGATGAGAGTGGCCATCCTGGCCTTGATGCTGATATTAAAGGAAAACGCTCTAAACTTTTCACCACTGAGTTGGATGTTACCTGGGGCTGTGCAATAGATGGGCTTTGCAATAGATGGGCTTTATTATGTTGAGGTACGCTACATTTTTTCTGTAGCCTGTGCCTTTTATTATACTTTAGGTTCTGGGGTACATGTGCAGATCATGCAGAATAGGTACATACATGGCAAGGTGATTTGCTGCCTCCATCCCCCCATCACCTATTCTGTTGAGAGTTTTTAATCAGGAAAAGATGTTGTGTTTTGTCAAATGCTTTTTCTGTGACTATCGAGATGATCATACGGTTTTTGTCCCTTCTGTTAATATTGTGTATAACATTTATTGATTGGTGTGTGGTGAGACATCCTTACACCCTAGGGATAAATCCTTTGTAATCATGATGAATGGTCTCCTTAACATGCTATTGAATTTGGTTTGCTGGTACTTTGTTGAAGATTTTTGCATCTATCTTCTGAAGCATATTGGAATATGATTTTCTCTTCTTGCAGTGTCCTTGTCTGATTTTGTTATCAAGGTAATGCCAGCCTTGGAAAAAGAGTTTGGAAGTATTCCTTCCTCTTTGGTTTTTTGGAAATATGAGTTCTTTAAACTTTTGGTGGAATTCAGCAGTGAAGTCAGTGGGTCGTCAGACATTCTCATTTGAATATTCCATTTTTAAGATGTCACTCATTGAGTTACAAAAGAAACATCTGATGCTGGTGTCCAAATTCCAGCATTTTAATGAGGTACACAGATTTTTGCCCAAACTCTTTGCATGTACCCTAGTCTTTAAAGATACCCAAAATAATCTTAAACCTAAGTGGGTGGTAGATAGAATTAAGGTGATCCTGATATAGTTTATGTGCAAGTGCTTTCTCACAGCAAAATAGGAACAATAGAATCAGATTCTATACCCAGGTCTTGTTTCTTTTTTTTTTTTAATTTTTTATTGCATTTTAGGTTTGGGGGTACATGTGCAGAACATGCAAGACAGTTGCATAGGTACACATATGGCAGTGTGTTTTGCTTTCTTTCTCCCTTTCACCCGCATTTGGCATTTCTCCCCAGGCTATCCCTCCCCACCTCCCGCTCCCACTGGCCCTCCCCATTTCCCCCCAATAGACCCCAGTGTTTAGTACTCTTCTCTCTGTGTCCATGCATTCTCATTTTTCATCACCCACCTATGAGTGAGAATATGAGGTGTTTCGTTTTCTTTTCTTGTGTCAGTTTGCTGAGGATGATGTTCTCCAGATTCATCCATGTCCCTACAAATGACACAAACTCATCATTTCTGATTGCTGCATAATATTCCATGGTGTATATGTGCCACATTTTTCCAATCCAGTCTATCATCAATGGGCATTTGGGTTGATTCCAAGTCTTTGCTATTGTAAACAGTGCTGCAATGAACATTCGTGTACATGTGTCCTTATAGAACAACTTATAGCCTTTTGGATATATACCCAGTAATGGGATTGCTGGGTCAAATGGAATTTCTATTTCTAAGGCCTTGAGGAATCGCCACACTGTCTTCCACAGTGGTTGAACTAATTTACACTCCCACCAACAGTGTAAAAGTGTTCCTTTTTCTCCACATCCTCTCCAGCATCTGTTGTCTCCAGATTTTTTAATGATTGCCATTCTAACTGGCGTGAGATGGTATCTTAATGTGGTTTTGATTTGCATCTCTCTGATGACCAGTGACGATGAGCATTTTTTCATATGATTGTTGGCCTCATATATGTCTTCTTTTGTAAAGTGTCTGTTCATATCCTTTGCCCACTTTTGAATGGGCTTGTTTTTTTCCTGTAAATCTGTTTGAGTTCTTTGTAAATTCTGGATATCAGCCCTTTGTCAGATGGGTAAATTGCAAAAATTTTTTCCCATTCTGTTGGTTGCCGATTCACTCTATTGACTGTTTCTTTTGCCGTGCAGAAACTGTGGAGTTTCATTAGGTCCCATTTGTCTATTTTGGCTTTTGTTGCCAATGCTTTTGGTGTTTTGTTCATGAAGTCCTTGCCTACTCCTATGTCCTGGATAGTTTTGCCTAGATTTCCTACTAGGGTTTTTATTGTGCCGGGTCTTATGTTTAAGTCCTTAATCCATCTGGAGTTAATTTTAGTGTAAGGTGTCAGGAAGGGGTCCAGTTTCTGCTTTCTGCACATGGATAGCCAGTTTTCCCAACACCATTTGTTGAACAGGGAATCCTTTCCCCATTGCTTGTTTTTGACAGGTTTATCAAAGATTGTGTGGTTGTAGATATGTTGTGTTGCCTCTGTTGCCTCTGTTCTGTTCCATTGGTCTATATCTCTGTTTTGGTACCAGTACCATGCTGTTTTGATTACTGTAGCCTTGTAGTATAGTTTGAAATCCAGTATTGCGATGCCCCCCGCTGTGTTCTTTTTGCTTAGAATTGACTTGGCTATGCGGGCTCTCTTTTGGTTCCATTGTTTCTTTAACAATATTTGAGTTAATTTTTCCCAGAATTAATGCCTGTGCCATTACCCAGAACACTGAATGACCCTGGTCAATATACATTGACTTTCTCATAAGTCTCTTCAGAGGAACCCAGCTAAACATGACCAGGGAGAGGACTCACTTGAGGACATATCAGGCCTCTACCTTTCATGTTTTTCTCTTCCCATTCTACTTTCCACAAAATATTCAGAGATTCTCAGAGGTGCCCAATGTTGAAGGTGGCCATGCTCAGGTCTAGCTTTATTCCCAGCAAGGTTAGGAATTTTCTAAAAATACTATCCCACCATATTCCTGATACAAGCTTAAAAGTGGAACAAAAATCTTATATCCACAATGCATAATGAGTCTTAAAATGTTATTTCCTAGGAAAAGGAAATCTATAATTTAAAGTTTAAATACCTGATATCAGAGATCATGAAAAGTATAAATACCTGATTATCAGAAATAATGAAAATCGTGGTCAGAAAACCTGAGTTCAGACCTCAATTCTGCCACTTTCCCTCATCTTTGTAAATCTAGATGGTTTATATATCCTGAAACTTAGCGGCTTGTTTGCAAAAAATGCATAATAATTAATACCACAGAGATTTTACAACAGTTAAAGAGAGAATAAAACTAATTTATCAAACTAATCTAATCAACATTGCCAAATCAATATTGTGAACATTGAATGATGTTTCGTCTTCATTCTTACTTCATCCATTAGCAGTTTTTGATGTACTTGACCCCTCTCTGACTCTCAAAATACTTTCTTCCCTTGGCCTCTGGGATCCTACTCTCTCGGGGTTCTATCTTCCTACTTTGACTAGCTGCTTCTCAATTTTCTTTACTGTTTCTGCCTCATCTTTCTGGCATCTTAACATCTGAGTATCCTGGGGCTCAGGAGTAGGAAATCCTCAGCAGAAGCCGCCTGCAAAATCAAACTTTTCAAGCATTCAGAACCAGCAATGTCAAAGACTGCCTGTGGTCAGACAGAAGAGCTATCCATTATGTAATGAGAGTGAAACTCTACCCAAAGGTAGATGTGTGCTAAACTCCAGTGGTAAAAGGAATGGGATGTGATCCTAGGATTGGGATTATCTACAATCATCCTCACTGCAGTGTGGCCGACATCCACAAGTATCTTACATTTGGCCCACGTCGAACTGAGGACTTAGACACATGTTATTGTCGAAGCCTGAAGCCATCAAAGGGAAAAACTCAAAGCTTCTCTCTTACCAAGATGATTCACGTCAGATTTTCAGACTAAGACCTTGGTGCTAATGAATTTCAAGTTGGAGTAGTGGTCTTGGCGAAAGAATGACAGCAATTCAAGTTAGGCCTCCTAACTTGGATGCTCCTGGAGGTAAAGCATGAAAACATGAACACACCTGGAAACGTGTGTTGGACAGCAGAAACAGAGGCCATGAACAGTTTAGGCCCTACGTTCCTGAGATATAATTCTTCTGAAATGGTGCCCTTTTACTCTGTCCTCCTAAAAGAACTCAGCTCTACAAATTTTAAAACATTGCTGGGAAGAAAGACCTCCATTTTAAATTCTGGATACATGGAGCTCAAGATGGCAACAAATCCAACAACAGTAAAGCAATCGATATTTATTAAGCACTTACTTAACATCTAACATTGCTATGTGTGATTTACATGTAATCTCCATTAACACCCCATCATCACAGGGACACACTAGTATGACCCCCATTTTATAAATGAAGAAACTGATGCTCAGAGAACGGTTAAGTCACTTACTCAAGGTTACCCAGCAAGTGATGGTGTCAAGATGAAAATAGGCAACCCCATTCCATGGCCCACACACTCGATGGCCTTGGTGCTCCATGCTCTGTGCACAGACTGGCTGAGGCAGAGCTGCGACAGGATCCCTGACAGCTAAGCTTGCCATTACAATGATGATTAGTACCTCTCATTTAAATATAGATGAACACCACAAAAATGACAAATATATCTTCATGTTAAAGGTGCGTCCATTGTGATGCAATAATTGGCCCTGTTAGCATTTTCATTGCCACAAATCACACATTATATAACTATTATGAAACTAATCCCACTAAAGCCTATTAATGTCAGTAAGACTTGAAAGTTTCAGTACTAAACTGTCTCTGAGGATGTTTTAACACTTGTTCTCAGGCTGCATTTAATATCAGCAATTATGGGGAAAGGATATCATGAAAACTGTCCTTCAATCCATGTTTAACACAACCAAACAAAACAACAGCTTGACTGAGAGCTCCAGGACACTGACTGAGACCTGTTGCCATATGTTTTTAGGCTTCAAGGAATCAGAGCTAAAGTGCTCGCCATTGCTGGGGAGAGAAACACACACCAGCTACTCAGCTATGCCTAGCCTGTGGCCCCAAGACGAAAAGAATTAGACCAAGTATTACAGTAATCAGGCCTCAAGCAAGCAAAAGCCTGGCTCAGTACTAAGAACCCCCCACTAACAGGGCAGCACACCTCCATGCTCTGCTGCCTCGGAGAAACATTTCCCAAGAGCATGGTAGTGTTTTGCCTGCTGGGAGACAGACACCATTAACCTCTCTTCTTACTATGCTTGAACTCCACTTGCATTTTATCTCTGAATTTTGTCGTTTCCAGTAAGTATTGCTTGCCCTTTCTTCTTCATGCTCAAAAATATGGACATAATTCACCTGCCTGTAAGGTCCCTTTGAAAGTTAATCTTCACCCCCAAGTTAAACAGAAAACACTCATGCATGTGTGCAATCTGATTTTATCTTATGTGGCACTCCTCCTACAGACAAAATATGTTCTCACTGTGAGAAGGTTACCTGGGCCACATGAGTAATAAAATAATCCATCTATGTTTGCGTCCTAGACATTCTCAGTGTGCTACACTTGAGTTCTGCCTCCCCAGTGAAGCATCTGCTCTGGAAGCATGAGGACTATTGCTTTTAGTCCTCTTATATTCCTGATACCCTTGACTTTGCAAGGCCTAGCAATATGTGGCACTTATTATAAATTAAATAAATCAAAATTTATTTAAGTTAATCAAACGAATAGCTCTCTGCTTCCCCTGAAAAATGGAGAGACAGATAAGCAGGCCAGCATTCTGCGTGGTCTCCATGATGCACTCTCCCTGCCCACTGAAGAAACCCTTGCATTTCCACAGAGTCATGCTCCCTGCTTCTCTGCACCACAGCCACAGGTCCACCTGTAAGGAAACTACCTTTAAAAGTTGCTCCAGGCCAGGCGCAGTGGCTTATGCCTGTAATCCCTGTACTTTGGGTGGCCAAACCGGATAGATCACAAGGTCAAGAGTTTGAGACCAGCCTGGCCAATATGGTGAAACCTCATCTTCTTATTTTGTAAAAATACAAAATTTAGCTGGGCATGGTGGTGAGCACCTGTAAACCCAGATTCTCCAGAGACTGAGGCAGGATAATCGCTTGAACCCAGGAGATGGAGGTTGCAGTGACCCGAGATAGCACTGCTGCACCAGCCAAGGCGACATAGTAAGACTCCTTCTCAAAAAAAAAAAAAAAACCTTGTTTCATTCTGGTGACAAGAGACCACCAAACTGTCACGTGTTATAACAGACCTGCTGGGAGGCAGTAGGGGGCACTGAGGACTCATGCCCCGGACACCCCCAAGTAAGCACACCCATGGGAAAGGGGAAGTGCCAAAGTCCACGGGTCTCAAGTTTGGAGAGCACATACCTCTTTCCTACACCTACTGCTATTGCTGCTTAGCTCTTTCAATATTCTTTTCTTATATTTTGTTTTTCTTAACTGTATCAAAGCTTGTGAAAAATCCATATCAGTTATTGCAACTTTTCTGAAATATTCAGTGAATCAGATACTGTTTTTAAAACAATCATCACCAAAGCCAGGTGGCTTAGGGAGGGTTGTTTTAAAACAGTCACTAAGGAATTAAGTTAGGAAATAATTCTTCACTCCAGATTTAAATGGCCACTAAGTCCCAAAGATTATTATCCCATATTATCACTTAAATCACACCCCCTCTTACTCAGGACAGGAACACACCCCTGAACAAGAGTGCTCAGCTGAGGGAGTGAGTAAGACTAAAATTCAATCACTGCTGGCTGGCCCTGTACCCTGGCTCTAGGGTGCACCTGCCTTAAAAAGCAGCATATCTCTATGATGCTGAATGGCCTCCTGTGAACCAGTGCAGACCTGCTTTAACCATCTTAACTGGAACGACCTTGTTCTTGGCCCTTATTATTTATACAATAACCACTATGACCATCTCCTAACACTCCTAGAGGTAATTTAAACTGCATACACATGCATATATTCATAGCTGGATATGCTTTATGCAAATTTATAAATTAAATATGCCATCATCAAAATTCAAATTAACAACATTAGTTTAATGTGATCAACATGCTGTTTGGCTGAAATGGAACCTCTTCTGCTCCCGCAGGATAAGGAGCTGACAGCTATGTTATAAGATCTATCTAGTGTTATACTACATAGAGCATGTGTTATGCAATCATTCAATAGCCAATCAATTTTTCCCTGATAAAGTCCTTCCTAACTGTTTATAGCATCATTTAGCTTTTATGAAGTTTACATCTGTCTTAGTCTCATTACATGGAAACAGTTAAAGGAGTCCAACTGGGACCCAAAGAATCTTATGTTTAAACGTCTACTTGAACTTAAATCTCATTTTAGTACACAGGCAATAAAATAATTATCCAGATAATCTAGAAGGTGCTTACTGTAGCTAAACTGAAGCAAAAATAAGCTAATTGCTAAAATTAGAGCCCAAAAGGGCCAGACCACCAACATACCTTAATTTATAGATCAAAAGAAATCAAGTTGAAATCCAAGTCTTTCCTTACAGGTTTTAATGTTAGATGGTTACAAGTGGACTCAGGCTTAGAAGCTACTTCTCATGCTTATGGCATTAATCCCTCCTATGAGTAAACAAGGATGGGGATATATCCTCAATGAGAAACTTAAATCAATATTGCTGTTCTTCCACTGACCTGTATTTCCTATCAGAAAACACCAAATACTAAGTAAATACAAAATAATCCTACTGTTGGCATAATCTGTAAGAGTGTCAGCAAACCATAGCTTTGGGGCCAAATTCAGTTCTTGCCTTGTTTTTCTACTTTCAGAAAGCTAAGAATTGTTTTCATATTATTAAAGAATTATTAAAAATGATGAATTTTTCAGGCACGGTGGCTAATGTGTACAATCCTAGCACTTTGGGAGGCCCAGGTGGGTGGATCACGAGGTCCAGAGCTTGAGACCAGCCTAGGCAATATGGTGAAACCCCATCTCTACTAAAAACACAAAAATTAGCTGGGCATGGTGGCAGGTGCCTGTAGTTCCATCTACTCAGGATGCTGAGGCAGAAGAATCACTTGAACCCAGGAGGAAGAGGTTGCAATGAGCCAAGATTGTACCACTGCACTCCAGGCTGGATGATGGCATTAAGCCCTCCTATGAGTAAATAAGGAAGGGGATATATCCTCAATGAGAAACTTAAATCAATGTTGCTGTTCCAAGGTAGGAAGCCAGCCAAACTGGCTCAGTCAGAACAAAGTCTTCTTTCCTTTTATTTGATTTTTGCTCCAATATGGCCAATTCATTTGATAAGGAACTTAAGTATTCTTTATGGAGTGAAGTTGAGAAAGATAATATTAATTTTGAAAATATATACGGAAACTTTGGAGTTCTAAGGCAGTCTAAGGCAATGCCTCTTAACTAGGAGCCAGGACAATGTTTCTCAGTGTTTGGTCCAGCTCACTTAAACCAGAATTCTCTTGAGTGCTTATTAAAAATTCAGAATCCTGGGACTAACTCTCTAATTCATCAGAATTTCTGAGACTGGAGTCCCACTATTGTTGTGGTTGCTAAAATTCCAGAACCAAGACTTAAGAGGCCATCCTGTGGTCTTTAGGGGATTTTCCTATCCACTGAAATTATTTGCAAAAACACAGGATGGTTCAAAGTGCATTTTTCTACAACGACCCTATTCATCATCATCAAATTCTCAAAGCAATACATAGTTTGAAATAATAAGAACCACTTTTTTTTAAAGGAAAATAAAATTGAATCAAAATACAAAGCTTAAATTTCTCCAAGCCCCATTTCCTGGGTGACTGGAAAGTCCTGCCTTCTCTGGAAAGTCATTCTTCCTACTTGCCCATCTGCCATATAGCTCTTTAGGCATACCAGCAGTTCAGACCTCCAAGAATTTCCGTTTCACCCAGAGAAACAGCTTTGGTAACTTCTCTTTCAGATCAGAGCCCCCCTATGGTGCAGTTTGGGTCTCACTTCACTGTTCTCTGCCCTAAAGTGTGTGAAGTGAATGACTGTCCATTTCTGGAGCCACAGGGTCCTTCTCATTGGCCACAACTGGCCTCATCAGCCTCTAACACCTATGAGGAAAAAATAGCTGTGGGAAAAGTATTGGATTGTTCAGACTTTCCTCCTCAGTTGGTCAGGCCACTTGCTTTATTTTTTTGCTCCAGTTCCTCTAAAGTGAAATAATTTTTTTTTAAACATCCAACTCTGCCTACTAACCAAAGTATATAAAAATAACAGACAGAGTGAGAAAGGCAGAGACTATCCAGTTGCTACCTAGCCCCAAGCTATCAAAGCTCAGTGAATTTAAGGTACCCGTGCAAAGCTTTTCGTTTGATAAAAACTACAAGGACTGTCACATTATCTCATCTGATCTTCAAGATGCTCCAATGAGAGATGCACTAGCTGATTTTATCAGATTATTTAGCTCTTTCCACTTCATCAAACTGGCTGGAAAAAACTATAGTAAATTTGCAGTATCTCTGAAAATAAAAGGGAAGTATAAATAAATGCACTATTATACTATTACCTCCCACATGACCCTGAATTTGGCTTTTGTTTCCAAATGGAAATGAAGACTCATCAGCCTCACAGTGTAATAAACGGGAGGAGAGGTAGCCAGCTCCCTAGAGAAAAGGACCCTTTCTTAGGCCGTTTCCTAAGTGCCATTGATTTGATCTCTTCTTCATTCCTTTCCAAGCAATTATCTAATCTTTTAAAAACCGATTTCTTATGGCCAGCCTTCCTATCCACAAATCTCGCCTCAACGTTTTATGATGTTTGCTTGAGGCAATACCAAACTTCCTTCCCAGAATTCATGCCACTGGGCAATGTAGAAGGTTGGAGGAGAATTGAGGCTGACGTGGAATATAAAAGTCAAAAAAACCAATGAGGAAATGTAGACAGACAAAACCTGACTTCACACATTCAACAAAACTTCTCATTCATTAACAAGCTGACAAGCTGATATTCCTGATTTAATATGCATGTCAAAGTAGCCACCTGCTTAGCCAAACAAGGCTGGGAAGGGAAGAAACAACTGTTGGCTAAAAACCTTGGCAAAACTCAAAATCCCAACCACTCAAAACAGGATATTAACTTGTTAGTCATGCGAGAAACATTATGTCTTCCCATAAGTGTTTTCCACAAAGTGACTGGGGAATGTACACAGAAAAGGATAAAATAAAATAAGCATAGAGACTATTAATAGTATAAACTCCATGAAGTCCTTAAACAGAGGATGCGGGAACATACTTTCCAAACCAGTGTGTGTCACTAAAGAAAGTTCATATTAAAATCAAGTTGAGGACAGGCACAGTGGCTCACGCCTGTAATCCCAACACTTTGGGAGGCCAAGGTGGGCAGATCATCTGAGGTCAGGAGTTTGAGATCAGCCTGGTCAATATGGTAAAATCCTGTCTGTACTAAAAATACAAAAATCAGCCTGGCATGGTGGCAGTCACCCATCATCCCAGCTGCTCAGGAGGCTGAGGCAGGAGAATTGATTGAACCTGGGAGGTGGAGGTTGCAATGAGCCGAGATCATGCCACTGCACTCCAGCCTGGGCAACAGAGTGAGATTCTGTCTGAAAAATTAAATTAAATTAAACTAAATTAAAAAGATGAAATGTTTGAGTTGCTGAGAAGGGCCCACTGTATATATTCTCCGCTAATACCCTTGAAAATTCATAACGTCAGCTCTGTTATTTTGAGAATGATTACCAGAATTCACTCCCTTTCCCCATACTCCTCCTCCTCTTTATCTTTCCCCAACCACAGATCTTGTTAAAATATTCTTCACAAGACAGGCAAAATAACACAGACATTTGATGGATTTCATTCTGCTCCTAGCCCCTTCTCACATACTGAGTCAAACATACTGTTAGGAGAAGTTAAAAGTAGCAACGGGCCCGGCGCGGTGGCTCAAGCCTGTAATCCCAGCATTTTGGGAGGCGGAGGCGGGTGGATCATGAGGTTAAGAGATCCAGACCATCCTGGTGAACATGGTGAAACCCCGTCTCTACTACAAATACAAAAAATTAACTGAGCACGGTGGCGTGTGCCTGTAATCCCAGCTACTCAGGAGGCTGAGGCAGGAGAATTGCCTGAACCGAGGAGGCGGAGGTTGCGGTGAGCCGAGATCGCGCCATTGCACTCAAACCTGGGTAACAAGAGCAAATCTCCGTCTCAAAAAAAAAAAAAAGGTGCAACAGATTTGTGTTGCTCACAATTTTTAAGTTTATAAATTGAATGCAGGAAGGCCTTCTTATCCAGATCTAATCTATCTTAGAAAGTCTGCTTGTGAATTTATATAAGACTGTATGTTTCATTATTTTAAGTGGAAATAAAACAGCAGTGTGTTTCCAACCCTTCTAAAAATTCCAGCCTATTTCCCCCAAGCATCACTAAAACACTTTGCAACATCTACCTAACAATTCATCAATTGTCTATTTATTACTTATCCTGCTCCTCAGTGGATGTGTTTATATGCCAGACCAACAGTAATACGCAGTTTTAGAACAGTATTACATATTCCTTCTACACTGCAACAAACATGTACTCTGATATAAAGGAATTATTAAACAACATGCTAAAGTTAGACAATGAATACAAATAACACCAAGTAAGAGAAACTAAAAAGTAAGGCAGTTTTTAAAATAGTTGCTCACTGACTGAAGAATTGCCTGAGCAAAATGTGACTACAAGAGGGGCTGCTTAATGTTATGTGAAGGTGGGCAAGAGTGAGCTAGTAAAAGAGAGAGACAGTGGGCATTTGAGTTCACCCATGTCCAAATGCAAGGAACTGATGGACAGCTTTCTCTGCATTTGAGGCCCCAGAGGTGGTGGCTATGTACTACTCTCTGAAGCTATAGACACACTAATACATAATCCCTTCTATCTTCTTACCAGTGCAGGGTCTTTTCTAGGGCTGTGGGCTGACTACTTTCCTCACAGACTTTTCCACATCCTTAGAAGAGTATTTGATATAATAATTGGGGAAAATGCAAGGGGATTCAGAAATAAAGTATTTTACACGTCCACAAGTAGAGAAGAAATATATTGGTAAAATCTAGAAATGTTTGTAATCAATCTTAAAACAAAATAAGATAATGAATAACACACATAAGAGTGGATTATCAAAAGTGGGTTGCTCTACATTTAAGAAAAAGATTAATACCAGAGACCTGCATGTGCTATCTAGGCCAGTGAAAGGAAGAGACCATCAAACCAGACGGGAGACAGTCAGTTACATTTGACCCAGACAATCACCATCATACCTACTTTCTATTTGCAAAAAGACTTGTTTCCAAAAGTAATGTTATCTTACTGGCCCCTTAAAAACAACACTATTATGTGTGTAAGGCCAGCTAGTATTTTATCCATTTTAAATATAAAGACAGTAAACATTCATAAAATTAATAGACTTGTCCAATTTTACACAACGAATCAACCTAACAAATAGGATCAGGATACCAGCCTCTACACCTAGATTCATGCTCCTTGTCCTACCAGAAAACAAGGATGGTCTCCCGGTGGCAGCTATATAAAGCAAAAGGCTTCAGGATTGGTTTCTGCTTTTATTTTTATAGGGTGTGAAAATGTTGAGCCCTTCTTGTACATTCTGTTCTGAATCTCCCTCTGGCATCTCCCTCTGGTGGATCTACCTCTGGCATCAAGTGGCCTCTCATCTTCTATGAGTCCATCATAAGAACTAGTACGAACAAAAAAGAGAAAAGAAAAGGTTCCCAATTGCTGATAGTACCTGAGTACTGTCAATGTTAATTAGTGCATCAGTATTATCAAAATAAAAATAATTTGTTTACATTTCTTAAAAAAATAAAAATAAACCTGGTGCAGTGGTACATTCCTGTATTCCCAGCACTTTGGGAGACAGGAGGATCCCTTGAGCTCAGGAGTTTAAGACTAGCCTGCACAATGCAGCAAAACCCCAACTTCACAAGAATTTTAAAAAAGTTAGCAGGGCATAGTGGTGTATGCCTATAATCCCAGCTACTCTAGAGGCTAAGGTAGGAGAATCACTTGAGCCTAGGAGTTGGAGGCTGCACTGAGCCATGACTGCCACTGCACCCTAGCCTGGGTGACAGAGTGAGACTGTGTCTCAAAAAAAAAAAAAAGCTAACAAAAAAGAAAGATAAATATGGTATTACATGAGAACAGCTATTTTTAAATTTTATTGTGATGGCTGAGTCCATAAAGTTTTCCTATCTCCTTCAGATCTGGGATGGCATGAAAGGTTAAAGTTGCTATGGTTTGGATGTGGTTCTTCCCTGCAAGAACTCATGTTGAAAGTTAATCACCAAGGTGGCAGTGTTAGAGGGGTGGAGCCTAATGGAAGATGTTTGGGTCATAGGGGTGGATCTTTATGAAAAGACTAATGCCTTCCAATGGGAGTGAGGGAGTGCTCCCTCTTGAGGGAGTGGGCTTGTTCCCACAAGTGTAGACTGTTAAAAAGAGCCTGGTTTCCTTGTTTCTTTTCTCTCATTTTCTCTCTTGCCATGTGATCTCTTTGCACATCCCTGCTCTTATTCCACTTTCCACAGTGAATGGAAACAGCATGAATTCCTCACCAGATGCAGCTGCCCAACCTTGGA
The DNA here is from genome assembly GCF_049354715.1 of Callithrix jacchus. Lineage (NCBI taxonomy): Eukaryota > Metazoa > Chordata > Mammalia > Primates > Cebidae > Callithrix > Callithrix jacchus. Next base: position 47,343,699 of record NC_133509.1, on the reverse strand, counting down.
CTTTGCAGGCACCAGAATCACGAGCCAAATAAACTTCTTTTCTTTATAAATTACCCAGGCTTATGCATTGTGTTATAGCAACACTAACTGGTCTAAGACAAATGTCAATAATGGCAAGTCAGCCATAGAAAGCACAATAGTATTCACAAAATTTTCCCACTTAAAACCCTGTGATGGGCACCCTCTGCCTAGAAAATGAAGTTCAAAATTCTAGGTACAGGCATTGAAAGTCTACTACAATCTCACCCTCCCCGACTTTTTCAGTCTTGTGTCCATCTAGTTCTCAATACATTTTATGTTCTCAGCTATGTCTAAATGTTCACACATCTCTGAAGTTTCCATGAATGTCACATGTACCTTTGTTCTTGTTTTTCTCTCTGCTTGGAATGATCTTCATCACATTATGCATCTGTCAGGGCCTTAGCTATATTTAAAATTCAACCTCTGTGTCACTTTCTGGACTTCCCATAGTTTTCCTCATTCCAGCATGACCAACTTCCATTTTGGTTAATCATACTTCTTAGTGGCTTATTCCTTCAGTGTAAGATTGTTTATTTATATGTCTCAACCGTCTACCCCTCCTCACATGGATGATGATCTTTATGAAAATGGGGCCACAACCTATTTATCTTTATATACCTGGTATATAAACCTGGTACAGAGTCTGGGCCATTTTTTCCTAAATGCAATGAATCTAACGTTCCTTTTATTTGACTTTCCATAATTGTTTTGGGAAGAAACACCAATGAGATCTGCAATTGTGGACCTTTATATACTGGTTAAACAAAATCCGTTATTAACTATGTGTCAATAAAATCAATGTCAAAACAATAAAAAGCCAAAATCAATCTGGGTATTACCAACTCACACCTAATGAAATCTTACTCTTCAGGGAGGAGCACCAGTTATTGTTGGTCAATTGGTCTATAAAGGGGATAAGAAGTTCTTCTCAGTCTCTTTGAGTATGGATAATGATGGCTGCAACTAACTCTAGCCCAAGGAGAACATTCTTGAATGTACATTATGTCAGATCACTAAAAAAAGGATATAAGATACAACATATAAACAATTTTCTCCTCTGCTTTGACAGACTACAAAGTCTAAGCAAATGCAGAACCCCTCATTGCTAGGACAATCTCTAATGATCCATCCCTCTAAAGATCATGTCAAACATGCTAAAATGCTGAAGTATCGGAATTCACCTAGGGTCCAAAGTCAACACAGAGGTATGGTTCCATTTGAAGGGGTGATCTAAAAATGCAAATTATCTGGAGCATTTTTCACATAGTTTGTGATATACTTATCCAGTCTATTTTTGGCTTTTGTGACAAGAACTTAGGGAAGGAACACAGGACTCACGCATAGACAGATGCCTTGGAATGTGCCTGCACGATGACAGAATTCCTGACGTGTCAGGATCTCTAACACTGGCAACAGGGTTCGGACTGACTCATTCACTCCAAATATAGCTCCAGGGGTTTCCCACAGGATCCCAAAGTCCCCGGCACCGCAGAGTTTAAGGATATGCCTTCATAGCTACATAGCTCTGACCCCAACCCTTCCATGTGAAAAACACTATTCCAGTTGGTTGCTATGTTTCTCTCACTGGGATCTATTCTCATTTCTCCCCTTGTCTAGTGTTCTAGAAGATACGAGGAGGGTGCCCATCTTTGCTTTAGGAGGAAGACGGTTATGTAAATGTCAAATGGACATTTGATAGAAGAACTTATTTAAACGTCTTGAATCATATGTAAAGGGGCAAGTGGAGGGTGAAACATAAAATCATCTACAAGATTTTTAAAGTGAACTACCTGAATTATAAAATGTTATTACAACCAGACCTGGTTGTATTTGGTCTTTGGAGAGACCTGGTATTTGGAGAGAGACATAATGCTGCTTAAATGGAAACTGATCATCCACTTTCTAGCCACAGATTAACTGCAAATTTATTATGAATACACAAAGTGGCTACTCCATACTGCGTCTATATGTAGCATGGAATTGATCTTTGCTACTTTGAGGAGCCTAATTTTGATCATAGAAAGTGTGTACAATCTGAGTATGCTCAGATACTGGCCATCCCAGAGAGAAAAGAAGATGCCCTTGCTGTCTCTCCTAGGGTTCTCTGCTGTTTCCAGAATGAGTTTATAAGCTGCTTCATAGCTATGAGGAAATGAAGTACCATGCATTGTTTTCCTTTCCAACTCAGCAGACTCCCTCTCTGTTCTGATGAGGAGGCTTTTTGCATTCTACCACTGTGGCATATAAAGCAGAACATATCAACATCAACCCAAGTTCTGTTCGTGTCATTCTGCAGAGAGCATCAGACCCATGTCCAGTAGCATAGGAATACATGACATGTACCAGAGTAACAAAGGATGTGAACAGGACTATCAAATCCAAGAGACAGAGGAGAGGAGGACTATGCATGCGTGTGTGTGTGTGTGTGTGTGTGTGTGTGTACATGCCCATGAGAGTACACTACATGTATCCACTTGCAACAATGGACAGAATTTTTTTGTTGCTGTAAGTGGCCTTAGATTAGAAAAAGGCTTTGGAGGCATTCTAGCTGGGCAGCCTTAGACAAATTACTTGTAAGTTTCTGGTTCCTTACACATAAAATGACAATGATACTACCTTGCAGAAAAAATTCAGAGACAAGGTATTTAAAGTATAAGGGACTTAAAATCTTACTGCAAAACAACTCATTGTTAAACAAAGATCCCAACTCCTTCACTCTGCCATGATGCTTTGGATACAAGAAAACAGACGCACAGGACTGAAAATTCACACAGTATGTCACGTTGGCACAGATTTCTTTAGTACCTAAGCATTTCTCCCCTCTAAGCTCCCTGCTTGGCTTATGATCAGAACACGAAAAGAGCCATCTTCATTCCAAACCTATTCAGCCCTTATAATTGTTACAACATCCACCTTGACTTTATCCCATCTCTATGCTCACAAGTCTGCTTGCCCACAGCTTCCCCATAGGGTCAGAATTCAGATTCCATTTTCCTTGGCACATGGAGCTAGCCAGGTACAGGATGCCTTATCACAAGTCACAGAGGCTTCAAGGAAAACAAAAGCCAAAGTAAATCTTTTCCAAATACCTTCATAACACTGCTATGAACTGACACTGATCCCAAAATCAAACGTGGGCTTCATTTCTGAAAAACTCAAAAGAAAATTTTCAGAGGTTATATTTTTGAGTGGGCAGAAAATGACTTGAAGAATAATCAAGAAACATTTCAAGAGTCACTTTATTAAAGTATGGATTAATGTAATATTTTTAAAATCAAGAATAAGAATTTGATTTTTTTAATCTTAGCAATTAAATTTTATTTTAATATGAGCAGCAGATATCCTATAAATTTCCACTGCTTAGTTACATTTTTTTCTTGGAAAGTTTTAAATTCTTCAGCTGTTTCTTTCTGATATATCTTATTTAATGGAGCCATCCAGTAAGGTTCTTACTCATGTGTTAGGTTCCCTGTATGTGCGGCAGGAAATTGATCTTTGCTACTCTGAGACTAATTTTGATCACAGTGATGTGTATACAACCTGAGTGCACTCAGATATTGACCATGCCAGAGAGAAAAGAAAAAGGCTTGGATGTCTCTCCTAAGGTTCTCTGCTTTTTCAGAATGAGCTTTATTTTGACCTATGAGATGTTCTTTATGGGGCTCTTAATTGCTGAGTACTACGTATGAGGATGAAAGCATGGTTTAGCTAGTTCCCTCTGGTTACTGGTCCAGTGGTGGTAAAAGTGAATACTCAAATCAGGTATTTGAAAAAGTATCTCTTTATCAGGTTATCTAGAAATCAAGAAAATGCTATTTCAACAGATTCGTTATGTAGGCAGCAGAGCACTGAACTGTATCATTTATTTTGACACAAATGTGGTCTCTTATATTTACCTAATTATTTCAAGTGTATTTTGATTTTATTAATTTTCTTTAACAGCACTAACCATAGTACTTACCATAGTACTGGACTGTACACTTATTTTTTAATATTTGTAGAAATAAAGTGGGGCACATTATCAGGAGAAAGAAAGGGGTGGCACTCAAATGGGGCTCATTCTGGTGCCTAGATTTTATTTGGCTCTCACTTACCTTTGGGTTTTGCTCAAGAAGAACAGAGAAGAGAACAGCTATGTTAGTAATTAATATTCCATAACCTGAGTAACTGAACTTTAGCACAGAACTAAGTCTGTGGTTAGAGGATTTATCCGAAGGTGTTTTATGAGCAGATGGTTTCTTCTACACCAATCTTCATAAAATTAGAAGTACAGTGATTTCACCCCCTGGAATCCAGTTCACACTTTAAAGTCAGAGAGAGCAGGATTCAATCCCTGCCCTGCCCTTGCCAGCAGTATAACATGATACAAGTTGCTAACACCTTTTAGGGCTCACTTTTCCTGCATGTAAAATGGGAAGAATATTGTTTCTATCTCCGGAGTGGTTTTGGAGGATTAAAAGAGATAGCACATGTAATACACTAAGCACCTATCACATAATAAATACTAAGTTAATATAATTATTCCTAAAGCCAGCTAAAGCCTCCAGTCACAAACTTGATTTAGTTTATCGATCACAAGAGGCCCATGTGCTGACCTGGTCTGGCCTGTAGGTATGGCTCTCACTGTTGGTCTCATTCTCTTCTCTCTTCTGTCTCTCTCTCCCTCTCCCTGTCTCTCAAGACTAACGCAAGATCTTACTAAAGTGAACAGTTACTAGTAATTCTAATAAATGCAAGAAGCAATATAAATAAGTGTTCAGATCATGAATGAAACACAGAGGACTTGAGAGACAATTACAATAAAGCAAAAAGTTGTATTCAAAACTGAAATCTAAATTACTCCCTAATCTACTGGCTTCTCAACTTCAAACATGACTATATTAACAAACACTGTGAACTGACCAATTAATACATAAAAAAATTTAGCCTCTGCCTTCACTATTTATAGTGTTTGTTTTGTTAATGCACATGAATGGGACAATGATCCATGAAATTATACTTTATATGTGAGTAGATATGATGTTATAATCCCAGATCCCATAAGGTATATGTGCTCTGCCTCTGAGGGGTACTGCCATGTAAAAACAGCCAGTATTCAGTCCTCACTTTCCTCTTCCCAAGCTTTCCTCCAAGGTGGGCACGCTGTCCTTATGAATGCCCAAACAGGACTCTACAGGAGAGGCTTTTTTCTCTCGACTAACCAGCCTGGGTTTCCATATTCCTCTCACCTCACGCTTGGCATATGCTTACCCTCAGGTGTGTCCTTCCAGGAGAATGGCTTGGAAGACCGCAGAGAGAAAATGCCTTCGTTGAATTATCAGCCAACACAATCTGATTTTCACATGTGGAATACTCTTTCAGACCCACCTTTCTTGTATACCACACGGAATAATAACTGTGTCTGAGTTGTGCAAAGAAAGCAATAATGTGTGAAAGTTTTTTAATTTCATAAGCAGAAGGATTTATTAATGGATGAATGTATTTCCAGTCTTCCCCTCCTTCCCAAGGGTTGTTCTTTTTTTTCCACTGGTGCTTTCTTTACTACACTTAATTGTACCTATCCTAAGTTAATTGGCCCCAATCCACAGACAAGTATACAAAAAGAAAAGGCTTTTTATACTACATTTTAATAATGTGAAAAAGTGCTTTTTAAAAAAACATTAATAAGTACTTTTTTTGGAGGCAGAGTCTTTTTCTTTTCCCCCTGGCTGGAGTGCAGGGGCATCATTTCAGCTCACTGCAACCTCTGCTTCCCAGGTTTCAGGCAATTCCCCTGCCTCACACTCCCAGATAGCTGGGACTACAGGCACCCACCATCACATCCAGCTAATTTTTTTGGTGTGTATTTTTAGTAGAGACGGGGTTTCATCATGTTGGTCAGGCTGGTCTTGAACTCCTGACCTCAGGTGAGTCACTCATTTCAGCCTCCCAGATTGTTGGGATTATGGGTGTGAGACACTGCAGCCAGCCCATAAGTAACTTTACAAGCATGTGTAGCCTTGGTTTTCTCTTTGACATTTCCATGCCTCTCTTTTTCCCCTTCATATCTCACTGCTGCTGTTCCTAAGCTCCATCAAAGGCTGCCATTCTATATCCTACATACCTCCTTCCCCAACAGAGGGGCAACCCCTCTTTCCTGGACCTCACACTGAATTTCTTCTGAGAGCTTCAAGAAAGAATTACATCAAATTCAGTTAAAAATATTACCATCTCCTCTGAAGCTCTTTTGGGGAAAAAAAAGTGGATTAATAAACTTACCATTACTACCCTGAAATTATACTTCTTGAATTCTTCTCAAGGTCTGCCTGTACCTTGATGGATTTCTCCCAAATGATGTCTTATCATGCTCTCTTCTCAATTTCCACATTATTTAGAAAGAACTCAAGTATTTCAAGAGAAGGGAATTGTACACAAGAGCATGGGATTGAAGAAAGCACAGCTATATGTTTACCATCATCATCCAAACCCGCAAATTGATGAGGTAATCTCTCTGCCAGGCTTAGCTCATCCATTATTGCTACATGCTGGGGGCTTTTATCTCCAGCCCCAGGACACCGGGTTGTAATGGAAGTACCTTTGCCAAGAGATACTGATAGACAGAAAAGAGGCAGGACCAGGCAAGCAAAGCCCCTATCTGATGAGGCAAAGTACGTTTCTGGCTCTAATGTTATTTTATGTAAAGTAGGTCAAGAAAGTTATGTGAACTTTAAGACAGAAAAGGAGATGTGTTTGCACTGGTCTATGACATGGCTACCAAGCACAACTTGTTCCTGTGGGAGGGAAAAGAAGAAGAACCATTTCTCAGTTTAAACATTTGACTGGCTCCTCCAAAAGCTGATAAGATGATCAAGAACTAGGAGAGTGCACAGGGAAAAGATGAAGACAGAGAATTCTAGAAACTTACTCCAGATTTGGAAATAAGCATTTAATACAGGGGACAAAAGCATCTCAGCTTGCAACTGCAATTCTTTCTTTCTCTCAGGCTCTTTCTCCTGATGTCCCCATCATCAGGCACTGTGTACATTTTCCCTGTGCCCCAACTGAGGGTCCCTTATGGTTAAGTCACTGTATTTGACAATATCGTTACCTGGACAACTGAGATATGGAGCAGAGAGCTGTAGTTCAGATAAAGCTCCAACAGAGGTTCTCATTGTTCCCCCGGTTAATGTCCACCACCGCAGCACAGCAGTTCAGATTACATACAGATTTCCATTCTAAATGAGCTCCTAATTAAAAATAAAACCCTCCCTCCATCTGTTCATAACTCTCACAAACCTTTTTTTCCCTTTGAGCTCAACCTCTCAAGCTTTGTCTGTGCCCAAATGCAGATACAGTGGAAAGCCTGCATGTTTTGGCATGAGGTAAGAGTGACAGAATGTACTCCTTTTTATTTTTAACTTTTTTTTAACCTAAATTTAGTCTTTGAAAATAAATAAGGTGAAAATAACTTTAGATGCTACCTGCATACTTTGTATGTTACTAGTTCAAAAGAACAGCTCTTCGCCCAAAAACTCTGCCAAACAGGAAGGCTCAAAGCTGATTTTGACGCACATGTCACCTATTAAATTTGTAATTGCAAAATGGCCAGCATGACTCGAAAGTGTGAAAAGGTCATTGCCCAATCACGTGGTGCTGCAGCTTGTATCTGATGGGGAGAGAGTGGCATGTGTGAAAATTATGAGGCAATTCAAAACGGTTTAGGCAGAAGCAGCTTTTATCCCATACAAAGGGAGAAGAGCTTTGAGCACACTCCCTCGAGATTGCAGGAATTTGACTTTGCTCAATACCACAATGATAAAACTTGCACAAAAGGGATTTCCTCTTTTTTCCTGTGCCATTAGTTAACTTTCTATGCATTTTGTTTAAAATCAAATATGAAAACCTTCCTTTAAAATACAATTTCTAAAATCTTCTACTTCAATCCTCTGCTCCCCTTCTGAACCCACCCCTTTGTCCAAAAGAAGTCAAGACCAGCATTAACAGGAAAGGTAACTTCCCTTGTGGACACGTAACAAGATGCCCATAAGCATGGAGCAACGCAGCTGGAAACATTCCCACGGCACTGCAAAGACCTACTTCTCTCGTATTTCTTTCTCAAACTTCAACTATGTCTTCTTTTTCAAGTGCTCCTCCTAGAAAAGTCATACATATTTTGAGGGTCTGGCAGGCTACCTTTTCATGCACTTACTTCACAACTATTATGCCTAGGGTAAACTATGAGAGTAGTCCTCCTAGGAATGGGACTGCACACAGTTCCCTGAACTCAGTCCCTCAGACTCTCAGGGTCCATTTGAGTTAGTCTTAGAACTAAAGCAACTCTGTGCAATAGCTCCGATGGCACCAGTCCAGGCATCCTCGCCTGTGCTATCATGGGAAGGCCTCTCTGGAAGCTGAACTGCCATCTTCCTAGGAGCATGATCCTTGACTTGGGACAAGCAATGATGAGTGACAAAGGGCTTCTGCATTCCTCCAGTAGGGCTAAAATGCCAATCCACTGAAGTCAGCCTAATCTAGGCCTGAAAGGCTTTGAAAGTGAGTAGACTAGAGGAGACACCACCTTCTTATCATCATCCCTATTCCTTGTATTCTTCCATTCTCTGGCATTCCTGATCAAAAATTTAGTCACTGCATCTTCAAAAGAATAACCTACAAGCACAAAGCAACTTTTGAAAAGTAAATTGTCCTCCCCTCTTTGAATTCTTAAGTTGATGTTATTTTCTTGGAGAAGAAGTTGGCAACCTTTTCATTCAGTGAAACCTCAACTCATCCAAACCTTGCTCAAGGATAATATGAGTGCTTCTTCCATCACCTAGACCTGCCCATTCAGACAGGTTCTATGCCAGGCACAGCGAATGCCACCATGAGGGTTAATGTGACAACCAGGACTTCTTGGGCTATGTCTCCTTATGGAAGACAATAAAAAGGCATATAGCACAGAATCAGAGATTTATAAAACCAGAAACAAACATCAATGGCCACCCAGAAGAGTCCTTTTAGTCATTTCATGATGGGGCTGAGTTGTGAAACGTCTGTGTGGAAAACAGAGTTTGTCACTGACTGGGCTGGGATAAACCTGGGTATGTGTGGGGAAAGTTGTTCTGCAGAAATGTTTAAAAAACAGAGTTTATATTCACCTGCATCATATTTTAATTCATATAAAAGAAATATATCCACCAACTATCAAATATAATCTCTCACTTTGCTTATCCATTTGTCCTGTTGTTGCCAAGCTCCCCATAGCCCTTTCAGCTTTGCTCAACCTGTGCCTCAGTCTGGCTATGACCACCCAGTAACACACTGCAACCTCTGCTGACACTGAGCATCTGTACACCCAATATCATATTTCAAGACTCTATCCTCCAAACCAAATCCATCCCATTCTAAAAAGTCCAGTTCAAGTTCGCTTCTTACAGGATGCCTTTTTTAACTTCATGAGGTACAGATCAAATGACAGTTATATGTCTCTCCTGCCATTTGATTTCCAAAACAGGTTTACCATGAATCAACAGCAAAGCTTATGGCCCATTCACAACTTATTTCACACTGAAGTCAGCCTAATCTTGGCCCAAAAGACTTTGGTTAATATGCAACTCATTCTGGTTGAGATTAACAAGTTAGAAGCAAAGGCATGAAATCTTCCTTTTTTTCCTTAGCATGTGTGGATGTAAATATGGTTACTGTGGATGGAAGAGGGGATGAAAAAGGCAACAGACTGCAACTCTCTGCCTCCTGATCTGTGTCCTGGAACTAACTAGATATTTGGCCTTGGACAGTCACTTCGTCTCTGTGAGCTTCCATTTCTTCATTTGTTATGCTATGAAAACTGAGATACATAATGGACGTATGACAGATATATGATGGCTAACTCCCTACCAAAGTTCTATGAAGAAATTCACTCATTCATTTATTCCAGAATCATTTTCGTAACACCTATGGTGTGTCTGCTTCTATGCTTGGTTCCTGGAACACAGCTTAGAAAAGAAATTTAGAGCATTCACGTGATTTGATGTGGCTTACAGTCTAGCAGACATCTAGCAGTCCATTAACATACCCTGTCTTAGTTCATTCAGTGTTGCTACAATAGAATATCGGAGGCTGAGTATTTAAAAAAAAACGATGTGTTTGGCTCACAGTTCTGCTGGCTAAAAAGTCAAGACTGGACAGCTGTGTCTGGTGAGGATCTCATGCTGCCTCTTGTTTTTTATTTGTTTCTGTGTTTTTGAGACAGGGTCTCGCTTTGTCACCAAGACTGGAATGCGGTGGTGCATTCGTGATGCACTCCAACCTGGACCTCCCAGCTGCAGGCAATCCTACCACTTCAGCCTCCCAAGTAGCTGAGATTACAGGTACAGACCACCATGCCCAGCTTATTTTTTGTAGAGACAGTGTCCTGCTAGGTTGCTCAGGCTGGTCTCAAGCCTCTGAGCTCAAGCAATCCTCCTGCCTCAGCCTCCTGGCCCCATGCTCCTTCAATCACAGTAGAGAGTGGAAAGGGAGTGAGCACATGCAAAGAGATCACATGGTGAGAGAGGAAGCCAGAGAGAAATTGAGAAAGCTCCAGACTCTCTTTAACAACGTGCTCTTGTGGGAACTAATATATTCCCTATAGAGGGAGAGCTCCCTCACCCACATGGGATGACATTAACCTAGTCATGAGGGATTCATACATGACCCAACACCTCCCATTAGACCTCACCTCTCAGCATGGCCACGCTATAGATTACATTTCAACGTGAGTTTTGGCAGGACAAACCACAGCACATGCCAAAACAGATAATGACACAAATGTAGCATCAGCTCACTTCACACCCACAGAAAGTACAGGAGTTTCTGAGCAAAGAGAAAACTCTACCCAGGTATTAATGCAGGAATTCATGGTCCTTCCATCTTGGTGGCTCCACTGTATTCAATACTTGGCTTTTAACATTGCCATGATTATCTTCATCAAGCTACTGGGTAAGGAACTACAGGACTGGGGAGCCTGCATGCAGAAGGCAGCTGATGTTAGTCCAGGCAAACTCCACTGGTCAGCCATATGGTCTTCCCCAGCTGCAGGGAAGGCTGGGGGGTCTCAACCAGCTATATGCTAAAAAGAAGAATAAACAGTTTTCATGAACAACTAAACTAGTCTCTTCAGAGGGTCAGGAGAACAGAAGAGATGTGAAAAAGGAAAGGAGACTCTAAAGAACAGAATTTAGGGAAGGCAGAATTTACATAAAGGCAGAGATGATGAAAGAGGAAATGAAAATCAGGGCAACCTACAGCGTTCATAGCAACAGAACTCTGAGTGATTTCTGCAGGCATTTTGTGAAATTTCCACCACAGGCATAGCAACAAATAACGTGAATCTTCCAGAGGATAATGGATCATCAGAGAGTACACAGCAACCCATGGAATCAAAGGCCATCAGCACGACAGGAGATGAACTGATAACACAGTAGCTAAAAACCCATAAAATTAGGCCCAACAATTTCAGTTGAACTAAGATATCCATCAAAAAGTCTGCATTCCTGGTGCAAACCAGTTCTATGAATTGGTGGCTGTGAGCTGCATTCAGAAGTAGGTTGGGGCCAGGCACAGTGGCTCACACCTATAATCCCAGCACTTTGGGAGGCTGAGGTGGCAGATCACAAGGTCAAGAGTTCAAGACCAGCCAGGCCAATATGGTGAAACCCCATCTATACTAAAAACACAAAAGTTAGGCGGGCATTGTAGCAGGCATGTGTAGTCCCAGCTACTTGGGAGGCTGAGGCAGGAGAATTGCTTGAACCTGGGAGCTAGACGTTGCAGTGGGCCAAGACAGCACCATTGCACTCCAGCTTGGATGACAGAGAGAGACTCTGTCTCAAAAATAAATAAATAAATAAATAAATAAATAAATAAATAAATAGAGGTTGGTTGGATTTTTTTGGCCAATAGCATGATTTAAACATTGGGAAAAGTCGCATGAGAAATATGGATTTTTATGTTCTGTTGAATAATCAAAAGAGCAGGCCACATTGATTCCTCATTCTTTTTTATTTTTATTTTTTAGACGGAGGCTTACTCCATCACCTAGGCTGGAGGGCAGTGGCATAATCTTGGCTCACTGCAACCTCTGCCTCCTAGGTTCAAGCTATTCTGCTGCCTCAGCCTTCCAAGCAGCTGGGACTACAGGCATGCACCACCATGCCCAGCTAATTTTTGTATTGTTTAGTAGAAATGGGGTTTCACCATATTGAATAGGCTGGTCTTGAACTCCTGACCTCGTGATCTGCCCACCTCGGCCTCCCAAAGTGGTAGGATTACAAGCATGAGCCACCATGCCTAGCCAATTCCTCACTCTTGAATAGCAATAATCAGAAAATATTCAATAGCCACTAGTCTCTTTAGACTGGGAATGCTCTCTCAAATATATCATAGTCCCACAATTTATTTCATATGTATTTGCTGTCTGAATCACATAGACATTTGAATTTGCAACCCCTGATGTAAATACATAAATTCTTACTGATCAGAAACATAACAAGAACTGATGCAGGAGGGGCTTGGTCATTATCAGGGTCTGACAGCAACCCCTGTAGAACATTGATACATACACACCACACACCCCCACACACATATGCAACATGAGATGTTGCTTTGCTTTATGTTTACTTAAGTATCTGTTTTCTGTAATGAATTATGAATTATTTTGAAAGCAGGGCTCAGAATACTTGGCCCATAGTAGGCGCACAGTTAAGGCAATCATAGCAAGTTTATAACGAAAGCAGTCACTTGAAATAATACAGAATATACCACAAAAGGTGTTGAAATAACACCCCCGACTTGAATCAGACCCTACCAACTGTCTAGATCCAGAGTCCAGGTAGAATCTGACGCACTTGAGTGTGTCCATGTACACACTTACCAGCATGGCACAGAGAGAAAGGAAAACATGAGGAGGGAGACAACACATAAAAGATAAATGGTGACAAAGACGACCATCAAAAAAGATTTAAGAGGGTATTGGCAAAGCTAACTTTGCCTGGGTGGTGTCTTTCCTGAAATGGTCCCTCCGGGTGAACAAGTCATTCCAGGATCATACCTCCCCAGCCCCATCAAAAACCTCCAAAGATCTAGAGACCTGTGCAGCAACACTTAGAGGTTCCCCAAGAGACCAGAAAACACCAAAGCCACCTATTGGAGGAAATTCCTTAAGTAGCTGAGTGAATGGTTTCATTAACTGCTACTAATCTACATTGTAGTTAACAAGGATTGATTGGGTAGAATAGAATTGAAAGAAACTGAATTGACTTTACCAAGAGCAACTTAGGTAGCAGACATCCTGGCCTTCCACACGCTTGATGCAAAGGGCTTGCCCCTGCAGAAGGCACCAAGAATTATCAAAATCAATCAAGTACATAAACAAGTCTCATGGGGATGATTAATCCCTGTTGAGAAGATGCCAGGGGATAAATGATGTGCCAACAATTCTACGGTAACTCTAATTGTTAACTGTATGGGGAGACAGAGGCTCTGACGTGGGCTGCCAGGCCAGGCAGAGCGGGAAATGCTGGCAAGGTAGCTAGTAGGACCAGGCATGTCTGGACCCAGCACAAAAGTGTTAGCTTAGCCTACTGATATTTCTCTTGGATAATAATGAAAGTCTTGCTGGATGTATCTTTCTATTCCTCGTCATGTTAACTCCCCTTTTAAATCTCCTAGTTTTCCAAGAGGAGGAGAGGCAAAGTTGTTGTTTTCTGACCTTTTCTGGGAAAACTAATGCAGAGACCTGGTCATTTTCAGGATCTGACAGTAGTCTCATGCGTTAATTCAATCAAGGTCTATTTATTGACAATCTATAGCAGTCTAAGTGTTAGATGTCAAATAATAATAAAGATGTGGTATTTACTCTCATAAAGCTTAATCTCTATTTTGGGAGAAAGACAGTGAATAAGTACGCATATATCTTTACTAATTGTGGTAAGTGTTTTGCAGAAAATTAGTATGGTGTGTGCGTAGAAAATAACAAACTCTGCTGGCTGCTTAAAGCCTTTTAGAAAAACACTGAAACGTGAAGAGCAGCTGGAAAGACTGCTCCAGACAGGGAAGCAGCCCGAGAAATCCTCAGGACTCTGGGAGTCCACCAGGAGAATACACCACGAGCCTGACCCCGGAGCAGATGTGCACACTTGAGGGGTACACAGCCTGGCCGGAAAGTGAACTAGAAGAAAAGGAAAGAAAATTTATTTGAGGCATGCTTGTAACTCTCAGGTGTGAGGGTCCACACGGGTTTGTGGGTAAGTCAGAATGGCACAGAGCCAACCAGAACCCATGTCCAGCTCCCCTCACATAGAAAGGCCACTGCCCCTGCTCAACTGAATGCACAAAGCATCCTTCTCATGCCCAAGGAGAAACATGGGTCAGAACCAGCCCTGCTGGAGGCAGTGGGGAGGATTTTTGTCTTGTTCCTCACACAGCAGCCAGTCACAAGTATTCAAACGGAACGAGAAGGGTGCAGGCTGTGCTTTGGGACAAATGCTCACAGCTGGAGTCAGCAGTGAATGGCAGAAGCACACCTGCCCACGGCTGGACCAGGTGAAAGGTTTAGGATAGGAAACGGGTTTGCGAGCCAGGTAGTTTATTATTGGGTCACAAGTTCACATAAGAAAAATATAAACGGACATCCAGACCGGGAGGATATGCTTTTAACAATGGACAAGGTCATCCTTTTGGTCTGGTGACCTTCAGCGGCATTGTTCTACACCATTTCCTTTACAGTCCAAGGAGACCTAAGGGAGAGATTCATTTTCATTGCTATGATCATCTCCTGCATAGAAGCCCTCAGACACCAGATATATTTTAGTTTTGTTCTATTAGAAGTAAATACAATTTTTAAGGGTGATATAGCATGTTAAAGTGTCATCTATGTGGTCATTTCAGGCCAACAGGACCAGGCCCCTTTGAAAAAATGTCAAAGAAGCCCTTTCTAAAGGGTAGGAGGTCAGGGGGATCATTTGAAAAACCCTAAATCAAGAGTTGACTTAGTTTGGCATTTGATAAAAAGCACTGACTCTCTCTGGCAAAATGTGGACACAAATTCAGAGTTATTCACGTATAGGTTGAGCCCAGTCACTAAACTTAAACCCAGAGCTTTCCATTCTTCCTGATTTAGGTTTTGTCACAGAAATAGAGGCTCATACCATGAGCCAGGGTGCACACATGTATCCAGCCCATGTCATCTTGCATATGAGTTAAATCCAGCCAGAATCCAACAAAAGGTCTGCTTGGCTAGGTCAGAACAAATCTGGTCAAGCGTATATCTCCCAGCTGTTCATATTTGGTATGTATTCATTTGTAGGAGTTATTTTTGCATAAGGAGATGTTTCAACAATATCTCTGTATCCCAGTCAGGGATTATTCTCCTCACTTCCACCACCTGTATATTCATCAATATGTATCTATATCCATATCTGTGTATAGGTGTGTGTCTCTATGCACCTTTGTGTGCCTGTCTGTATGTGTCTCTATGTGTGTGTCTGTGTCTATATATGTGCATGTGTTGGTTGGGGTGTGTGTGTGTGTGTGTGTGTGCGCGCGTGCGCATGCATGCATGTGTGTTTATTGGAACTGAAAAACACCTCACCACTCAGGTCCAGTAGTGATGAGGTTTTGAAGCAGGCATCTCTCATTCATAACAGTCTACAAACAGACTAAGGCAGAAATTTACCAAATATTTGGCTTGGTCCCTCTGAGGTGATGAAAACATGATTTTTTACTGTCTTTAAGAGCAGTGGAAGACTTTCCACAGAGTGATAACATAACCCTGAACATGTCAGCATACGCAATTTTTCAAGTCCTGACGTCTCATCTGCAATTCTAAACAGGAATATAATGTGGCAGCAGGAGGACTCCTGCAGTGAACAGAAGGGCGCTGAACTCCTAAAGCTTCTCCCCAGTAGCAAGCAGCAATGGAGAAGTCAGGGTTCCATCCTCCCTGCCCAGAGCCTGCTAGCTTAAGAAAATATTTAGATCAAAGACCCACTTGACACATTTTGAGATACTGCAAGTTATCCTCACTAAGCATACCTGACTCTGGAGACTGGGAAAGGGGTGACGGGGAACGGAATGATGAGCCACTAAAACAGCTGAACGATTGGATCAAATTTCATGTTTGAGATTTGTCATAAGACCTGCCAAGACGAGGGAAAGCTTGTTATGTATTCCCTTCCTCTCACAGAACAACCTTTAGTGAGTCCCATGTGTTCACTCATTCAATCAACAAACATTCATTATGTGCCCAGCATTGAGGATGAGTAGGTCAGAATTTGCAATGTCAGAATATTGCTGATATTGCTCAGATAATGTTCAGGGTGGCTTCTGAGCAGTCCCTTGAATCAAGACTCCTTACAGTTCTTTACTTTTAATATTTCCCCATGTGAGCCACATTAGACTAACATGAAAGTTGGGACATCAGACTACAGGGAGGAACTGTACCATCTGTTCATCTGCAAGTGCAGTGAAAGATATAGCACAGTAGACCATGTCCTCACTGCAGACTGTTTGATCACTATGTGCAAAGTGCCTTGGGATGGAGGTACTGCCACCTCATTCCCACCACTCTTCTTCGTGGCCCGTCACCACTCCCACCTCCACCCTAGTATCTGCCATCCTCATTTACCCCATGCTGGCTCCTGCCACTCATCTTCATACATTCAATTCTCTATTTCCAAACCTCTCTCCAAGAAGCTACACGTCTAGTTGCATTTCCCTTTTCTGCAAAAAGTTAAGTACACAGCAACTGCTACATGCTTTAGAGGTTTGCTTTACCAGGAAAGTGCTGCAAACTGGCCCCCCACAAGTAAATCAGAGTCACTTGGCACTCTTAGCCTTTGCATTTCAGGCTATTAAATCCAAAATCCTAAGGAAGCCCAACCCACGTCCAAGCAGAGGAGCCTGAGGAGGTCCTTCCTAAATGTTAGGGCACCTAGAAACATTAGCCAAACAGGTGAAACAGAACCCCAGGCTTTTTGTTGGTAGAATTTGAGAAAATTATCATACAGTGACAGGATGAAGAATAAAGCCTATCTCATCTTATTTGACTGTAGCAGAAAATTTGACAACTCTTAGAGAAATTATTTCAGCTCCTCTGCCTTGGCAAGCATTTGAGAGGATTAAAAAGAAAATATGAACACTGACAGCCCTCATAATCTGTTTTGTTTTAAGGAGTCTTGCACTGTCACCCAGGTTGGAGTTCAGTGGTGCCATTTTGGCTCACTGCAACCTCCGCCTCCCGGGTTCAAGTAATTCTCCTGCCTCAGCCTCCCATGTAGCTGGGACTACAGGTGCATGCTGCCATGCCCGGATAAATTGTTTGTATTTCTGTAGAGACAGGTTTCACTATGTTGCCCAGGCTGATCTCGAACTCCTGAGATTAGCCAATCTGCCCACCTCAGCCTCCTAAAGTGCTAGGATTACAGGCGTGAGCCACTCTACCTGGCCCATAATATTTAATATAATACTCATCATTGCCTGTGGTTTCCCTTCACTTTCATAAATTTCACCCCCAGATCAATAGTTTAGTCATGACCTTTACCTTCAGCTGTAATCTTTCTAACTATCCATCTGAGGTCTGTATTCTCCATCCTGTTGGCTTCTTAAACTCAGTAAAACTAAATTAAACCCAGTGTTCCCTCTTCACCTATTCTTTCTTTGACATGTCAGGTCTATGCTTATGGTTCTGTTATCCTCCCCTCCTCTGCTGCTTCCCCACAGCCTGCCTTCCAGGTCTACTCATGTTCCAGAGCCTACAGACAGAAAATTCTCTTGTGGACTACCGCCTTTCCAGGCCTTCAGTCACCATGGCACCAACCAATATAATCGTACTCCTTGCCCAAATTTCCCTCTCCTCTCATCCCAAGCTCACCCGGCACACCAATGTCACAACTCTGATTAGATCTTTCTCTGCTAAATATTTGTGACAAGTGGTTTCTTCCTTATCTTCTTGTGTTCAAGTTCCACATGCCCTTCAAACCCCAAACTGTAACTTCCCCATGAAGCAGTGTCTGCCCCTGTAGAAAATAATCTTTTTTTCCAAATTCCCTGAGCACTTTTCTATGCTACTTAATATTATTATTTCTGTACATTCTTATCTTCTTCTAAGCCAAAATAATGGAAAACAATATTGCCATTTGCCTTTCTATCCCCACTTAAAATGATGAAGGAAACACTACAATTCTAGTGCTGTTTGGCCTGGGAGCCTACTGCTTTGCACAGGTGCTACTGTTTCATTTTGAAAGTTTCTTCTATATTCCTATGTCTGCCATCTGCTTCACCCCATGCTGGTGAACCATAGTCACAGCGCTGAGAGCTGGGGCCACTCACTGACCTTAACACGAGCCTTACACTGCAGAATTCCCAAATGTCACGGTAGGCCAGCAGGGTTTAGGCAACAGGACTATGCCTCATGGAAATGTGAAACAGAGATTCCCTTGAGGAGCAATCAAATTCCTTCCCTGCCTCTGTCTTCTGTGCCTTCACAATTAGTACACTTTCCCATCACGGGCCCAGCACCATCCTTCATTTTCCCATCTCAACAGCCCCTGGGTAGCAACGGCTCTGGGTTTACCCTGTTTGTGAAACAAGGAAAAAATATATATTTCTTGTCTCAACATTATTGAGACTGATAAGGGCTGGCCTAAGGTCGAACCAGAAGGCACAATAAACCCTTCCATGAACTCTTGCCAACCATGTATCTCCTCATTTCTGTCAACCCATCCATCATGAAGCAAGTGTTCAGAGGTTCAGAAAAGGAGATAATATGAAGTCATTTGGGGGTTGTTTTTCCTCAGTTGCCACATCTTCCAGTTTGGATCAAGACCTCAAATGCCAGCCATCATAGGAATGGTGCTCTCAGGCAGAAGAAAGACCTCTGTTGAAGAAACGCCCTGGGCACTTCGGAATAAAGGATCAAGTCTGGGCCGAGACCACAGCTGCAGGGCAAGCTGAGCCCCCCTTTGCAGCCACATCTGAGTTTCCTTTCAGTGAGCACCCTCTTCATCCAACAAATGTTTATCAAGTGACGTTATCAAACCCTTTCCATGTGATGTTCAAAATAGTTCAGAATGGCAAGACATGAGCATGGCACAGGCACCAGCCAGGGTGCTGGAGCACGTTTTGAACAGCTCTGCTGTTCCACACATGGTACCTTTTGTTCCTGGATTGGGGGGGTAGGGTTTTCAGGTGGGCAGCTGGGGTGGCAGAAGGGGCACTCAGGGTATATAGGAGTCACTTATTTTCCTACTTAAACGGAATTGTGTCGGAAGTTTCATAACTGGCAGAGTCAGACCAGTGTAAACCAACTGCAAGAGATAGATGCTCATTGAATAAAAAAAAAATCACAAGAGCTTGTTTGTAAGGTCTCAGTGGAGATAAAGATTATCAAATTTAAAACTGTGGCTGCAGAGAGTATTACAAAGAAAGGCACTCATTGCAAGAAGAGAATGCAATATTCTATTTGACCATGTTAGGTGGGTCGGGAAAGGCTTCCCAAGAAGCAAGGTTTAGGCTAAGCAAGGCTGAGGATGGCTCAGAGTTAAGAAGTCAGTGAGGGATTAACAGCATTCTGAGAAGGAGAAACATGCCCAAATGTCTTGTGTCAGCAAGAACAGAAAGAAGAGAGATATGGCTAGAGAGGAGACAGGGGAAAAAGAGTAGCTTGAGAGGAAGAAGGAAGGAGCATAGACAGGGCCAATGTGGAGCCTTGAGGACTCCTGTTCATCTCAAGAATCATGGAATGTCACTCCAAGATTTAAAGCAGTGGTGTGGCATCATCACATCGATATTTTGAAAGGCCATACTGACTGCTACATGGAGAATGGCCATGATGGAGGAGTAGGCTAGAGGCAGACATTTCTCTGGTCAGCACCAAGGACCCCTGAGGTCCTGTACGTGCAGCATGCTACACAGGGAAGAAAGGGTTCCCTTCCACGAGGCAGGACTCTGACAGGTTCCTCATATCTACGAAAATTGAGTAGAAAGAAAGTGCATACTGGTTTTTAAAAAATTACACGCTATCAACTTTTTTCTCAATAAAATATAATTTACTCACTGTATGCCCTAAGAGTCAGTGCCTCACTAACCATTCCCAATGATTGCCTCTCTAATATTCAGAACAACTTAGAAAGCCAGGCATCACTATCTTCTGTTTACAGATGAGAACATCAACACGCAGAGAATTAACTAGCCAATGAATCCACAGCCCAGGACTAAAGCCCAGATCTTTCTGATTCCTGCACGATTACCTGTAACCCAATAACTGTTACATGTGAACAAGGTGCTGGCTCTATATACCTGCTGGGCCTACCAGGCTTAATAAGATGCTGTCTTGCCCAGAAGGAAGACAGTCAGATGAAAAAGAGACACACCCACCCGTACACACATTATTGCAAACAAGTATATTACAACGTGGCATGCGCTTTGAGGACACACTAATATTTTTATTCAGGAAAAAGCAGCTATTTTCTATATTTAGTATTGTATTTGGTTCAGTGTCTCTCTATTAGATAGAAATGGACAAAACTGAGAGCTAATGTTGGTGAGTGGCTTATATGTGCCGAGTATTGTATTAAGTGTTTTCAATATATTACTTTAGCTTCATCCTCAAAGCAAATTAGGAAAGTGGCAATGTTGTCTACATTCCACACTTGGAGAAATTGAGGATCGAGTGGGGGACAAAAAACAAAACAAAACAGGATTACAAGTAGGAAACAAGAAAGAAAATCAAAGTAATACAAAAGATCAGTAACATCAAAACTATATGAAACGGGTAATACGCTCTGAAACGGAAAACAACCCCATGTGAATGCGAGACACAGGCATTAAAACTGACCCCACACACCCAACCACAGGAGCGTGACTGCAAAACAGGTTAGCTTCCCAGCGCCAGGCTCTATGGGCAAGCTGTTTCTACTTCTTGGAGTTGTTTTGACGTTAAAATGTGGAAGGTCATAAAATAAGAAGGGAGGGAGATGCTCCAAAGAATGTTAAAATAATTTGGGCAAAACAGAGAAAGCTAAATATTCATTAAGAGGCTTTCATTTCAAATGACTGTTTTTCCATATCGATGGCTAAACTGGGGAGCAGGAAGAAGATGAAACTCTTACTTAATCCCTTTTCTGAATTTGCCACAGAGAAGGCAGAAAGGAGCCCGGGGGCATTTCAGCCTCTCCTGTGTAAGCTGGGGTCTGAGATCCCGCACAGGTCTCCCTGGCTCCTCATCCTGGCATCAGGGCCAAGCTGGCTTTCCCAAGAGTCAGTGTGCCCGGCCCGGCCTTCTCCAGCACTTATTGAGGAATCTTTTGCATGTATTTTTCTCACAGAGGCAGAGGTTTGTTCTGAATTATAACTTCATTATTTTTCCTTTAAATCCAAAGAACAAATGTTGGACTCCAAAATCCTAAGAAATATCTAACATCCAACACAGAGAATGTCCATAAATTATGTCCTGCCTCATATACAAGTTGTCATTTCCAAAAGTCAGGCACGTGTGTCTGTTCAGGGAACAGTCTGGAAGGAACACCCTCCCCTCTCTGGCTTTTGGCTCTACCTGGCTGGCAGAAGGGAGCTATTTTGGCTCTGCTGGGCTTGGTGCACTGATAGCCTTGCTGCTAGAATTAATCTTCTCACTCACTGACTTCAGAGAAGACTTCTTGCTGGTTTCCTAGGAGGAAAGTCTATGTGTTCAAAGGCATGCCTGCCTGTCCTCATATTCATTTATTCATCTGTATTTTAAATCATGAATTCTTTCTCTCTTCCTTAAACACCTATGAGCCAGGCATGGAGCTAGACACTGAGGATACATCAGTGAAGAGTGATGAGAATTTTAGCCTTCAGACTTATTCATTCTTTCATCTTCTCACCTTGCTCAGCAGGAGGCAGATTAGAATAGATTATGACTTCAGCACTGATTGACATATCAGTCCCCTGGAAGCACACTCCATGGTTAACTCATCTCTTTGAGGGAGAACATTTGGAGAAAAGCTTTGAGAGAGAGAGAGACTGACTGACTGACTTGTCAGGGCAGAATAAGCCAGGACAAACCAGACTTGGCACCTGAGTGCATTGTTGCATAGGAGGTGATATCACTGAATCCAAGATGGCAAAAGAGAAACGAGGAGGAGCTGAAGCATCCCAAAAACAGAATGCACATGCCCCAGAAAGCTTGCATGTGTAGGCCAGATATCTCACTCATTCAGAAGCACCAGTTGAGCAATCACAGGACACCTTGCTGGGCACTGAAAGCTACAAAACACCAAAAGAGTGAGCTTCCCATATTCAGGGTGCTCACCACAAAGGGAGCCACCAGACCCACACACACACAAGGGATTATAGAAGAAGTGATCCATTAAAGTCATCTCTCTCTCGACATTCTGCAGTCATCTCTTCATTTTCCTTCTTATCTGAGATTCCCCCTGTACCCCCTTTTCCTTCTCTCTTCCAGTTCATCTTCCACACCCTTGTTAGAGTTATCTACAAAATACCAGCTTGGAAAACTGCTTGCTATTGTAGTTCCCAAAATGCTGTCTAGCAGCCATTAAAGTGTAATTCTGCTGAGCCCCCAGATCCACCAAATCCTAGGAATAGCAGCTTGGAATCTGCACATGAAACACATTTTAGAATAATTTTTAGGCATATTCCTATCTGAAAAGAAGCTCATGAGTAGAAAAGTTTGCAAATAAGGATGAATGCCCTTCAAAACAGGTCTGAATCTTCCATCCTACTTTGTCACACCCATCTCATTCTATTATATGTGTTTACACACATATACATACTTCTTGAGGTACTCAAGGATATGGACCATGTCCTATTCATCTCTAAATTCTAAATGCCCAAAACTTTGTGGGCATCCTGTAAACATTATAGTTGAACTGGGGATATTCAAATTGCACAGATAAAGCATGTAGCATCTTTCCTTTACCCTTCTCTATTTTTTTAAAAAGTGTTTTTCTTTTCACCTCAAGGAAGGTATATGTAGTTGGGGAAATACATACGGGACTAAGTCTTTGAATTCAAGAACAAACTATTTTCTCCCATTTACTTAGGTCTCATCTCTAATTTCTCTGTAAGTTTTTTAATATTCTGGTTAGAGGTTCTACGTTTCTTTTATTACATTTGTCCCCAGATATTTACTGTTTTTGGCATGGTATTAATTACTTTATTTCAAATTCTAGCTGTTTGTTGCAGAAACACAAAAATACAACTAATTGTTGTATATTCACCCTGTATTCAATGACTTTGCTAAAATCATTTAGTCATTTTAATAGTTTATCTGCAGGTTCTTTAAATTCTCTAGATACATGTAAACTAACAGTTTATTTTTCTTTTCTCAGTCTTTGTATTTTACATTTACTTTTATTTCCTTACTGCACTGGTGACTTCTGGTATAATGTTAAATCGAAGTAGTGACAATTTATATCATTATTTCATTTCTAATTCCAGGTAGAATATCTTTTAATATTTCACAATTAACCACGTTTCCCATAGATTTTTTTAAAAAGCTAAGAGAGTCTTTTTTTTTAATTTTAGCCATCAGTGGGTATTGAATTTTACCAAATATTTTCTGCATCCATTAATAGGATCATATGGTTCTTTTCCTTTCTAATACGTGTTTATGTAATAAATTACATCAATTTTTAAATGTTAAACCAACCGTGCATTCCTAAGATAAACTTAAGTTGTTCATGATACAAAATAATTTTCAAATGTC
Source organism: Callithrix jacchus (assembly GCF_049354715.1). Classification (NCBI taxonomy): domain Eukaryota; kingdom Metazoa; phylum Chordata; class Mammalia; order Primates; family Cebidae; genus Callithrix; species Callithrix jacchus. The sequence continues at coordinate 47,319,950 of NC_133509.1, read as the reverse complement.
ACTTGATTCATTTTGCTAATATTTCAGTAATTTTTTTGTTTTTTGTTTTTTAATGCAGGGGTCTTTTTTTTTTTAAAGAAAGGAGAGAAGGAAAGAAAGAAAAAAATGAGTGAAAGGAGAAGAATAAAGACAAAGAAAAAGAGGGAGAGAGAATGGGAATGTTGCTTTATTCTAAAAATGGGTATTGAAAACCTCTTTTATGCCAATAATTGTGCTTAATAATGGCCGATCAATATTTCATTTAAACCTATGAGTAGGTGTGATGTGGTACTGACAAGAATGTAGATTTTGTGTATTTAAAGTGGAGAGCTCTATAAATGTTTATTAAGTTTACTTAATTTCAGTGTTTTTATGAATTTCAGTGTTTTTACTTATTTCAGTGTTTTTACGAATGAGAGAAGTTAGCCTGTGACTTTTTTTTTTTAGCAGATTTGTAAAATTTTTATATCAAGGTTTGCTGTAATCCATTTTTAATACTCCATTCTTATGAAAAAGGTTGACAAGAGTTTTGCCTTTTCTACTCTGTGAAGACTGTGATTCAACCCTCTCCATTTTAGACAGGAATGGAAATGTTCCTTCCTTTTCTTTTCTCATATACATCTTACATTAATCTATAATAAGATAAGGTGACTGAGATAATACCAACTTCAAGGACCTGGAACACTCTCAAAATCTTAATTTAGTAATATGTCCACCAGCTTTGTATTATAAGCCTCACATGCATGTTATTTAATCTGTCATTGTGTGTACGTGCATGTTTTATCCTTAACAGTAACATGTGATTAGACTTAAAATATAACACTCTATTTTATTGCAAATTGTCTTTGCATGTTTATACCTATTAACTCCATTGACCAGTATACCTACCCTAGAGTTATGTGAGATATGCACAAAACGTCTATTCCTACTCTACTATATTCAAACAGAACTTCAATATAGACTGACGGTATTCTGACTATCTATAGAATTATTTTATGTTTTCACTGAAAGAACTCATTTCAATATAAATACAGGCTAATACTCCATTTTTTACATTCAATTTTTATGAAAATTAATTATTTCAGATAGTGTTGCCATTGTTAATTTGCTTAATAAATTTACTTTGCTGGTTCTCTTCTGTTAAAGCAAAGTGAAGTTTAGAATACAGTTATTTATAGTACTTGGCAATTTTTAAGTGCTCAATAAACACTTGTTAAGTTAATGAATTAATCAACAATGACTAAATAAAAAGTTACCCATCCTCTAAGACAGAAGTTTACAAACTATACCTTTTGGGCCAAATCCAGCTCACTCTCTAATTGTTTAAGCAAATATTCATTGAACACAGACTCATTCATTTGTTTACAAATCATCTCAGAGTTCAACGTCTGCTGCTTTCAGAACTGAAGAGTTGCAACAGGAACCATATGGCTCACAAACCAAAAATATTTGCCCTCTGGTCCTTTACAGGAAAAGTGTGCCAATCCCTGCCTTAAAACATGAAGTTTGATAAATAGATAGTAGCCAGAAGATATCCACACCCAGTATGCAAATGAATCTCTCCCACTTTATTGTTGAAAAAAGAGGATGATACCAGAGGCATCAGGTAACAAAAACAACTGTATGTTGTTGTTGTTTTTCATGAGGAAACACGGTGAAGTCTATTGTCTAAGGTTACAATGAGAGGGCTCAAGTCTCTAGAGCTGACACTCCTTTCTTTTTTTTTTCTAGTAGTCATGACAGATGCATACTCCTCCATCCACACTCTCACTCTACCATCTCTGTTCCTAAACCCATCTAGCAAAGTCCCTTCTAAGCCGTCAGTTTAAGCGTCCAATCAACACTTACCACCCAATCACACCACTCTTTTGAAGATACATATGTTGCTAATACATGTGATCCTCTGTAGTTTTATTTTTAATCTAAAGTATCAAATGAACCAGAAAAAGAGCAACTTCACCTTTAGTTTAAATCTAAAGCCTTGGTTTTCAACTTTGGCTGTGCACTGGAATCACCTGGGGAGCTTTTTAAAGCATCCCATACCTTGGTCATCCCCCTAGAGATATCTGACAGAAGTGGCCTGGGTGAGACCTGGATATTTTTAAATGATTCCTGTTCCAGCTAGGACTGAAAACCACTGATCTAGAACTTCTGGGTGATAACAAAAGTAAAATAATTAAGAGTCAGAGCAAACCAAGTATGTCCATTCTTTAAGTGCTCTTTTCATCATATGAACAAGGCATTTAAGGAAGCCTTTAAAAAATAAAGGGACATTCCATAAAAAAGAAAAGTATGAGAAAGGATACCAAGAAGCTCGGTAAAGGAACACTAAACAGGCCAGAGAATGATACTTGCATGCCAGCATCCTTAATGTGGGGAAGGAGCTTCCCCTAAGAAAGAGATGAGAACGTATCACATGTTCCCTTCTGGTTACTGGGTCAGGGTGATGCGATCAAGAATAAGTACCGCGCCTAAAGGAGGCAGGTGCAGAGTTGGATAAACAAAGTACTAAAGCTTGAGATGGTCTTTCCTGATGACACTAACTCTTAAGAGCGGGAATGCTGGAATTATGGCACTATTAATCCTCCCTCCTACCCAATGCAGGAATCCCCTCTATAACATCAATCCTGTTAAGAAATGAAACCTGAGTTTTCTTTTCTTTTCTTTTTAAGAAAAAAAGAGAAAGAGAAAGGGGAAGAGAGAACAGGAATCTTGCTCTATTGCCTAGGCTGGAATGCAATCTAAAAATAGGTATTAAAAACCTCTTTTATGGCAATAATTTTACTTATCAGCAGAGACAAGAAGGAATAAGGGAAGAAAACAACAAACAGCCAACCAATATTTCATTTAAGTCTGTGAAATGCTATGCAAATGCTGAAGAATGATTTACTTCCAATTATGTGGTCACTTTCAAAATAGGTGTAATGTGATACTGAGAAAAATATATGTTCTGTTGACCTGGGGTGAAGAATTCTATAGATATTCACTGAATTTACTTGTTGCAGGTCTGAGATCAAATCATAAATGTCCCTGTTAATTTTCTATCTCATTGATCCGTCGAATATTAACAATGTGGTGTCACAGTCTCCCGCTATTATTGTGTGGGAGTCCAAGTCTCTTTATAAGTCATTGAGAACTTGTCTTATGTATCTGAGTATTCCTGTATTGGGTGCATATATATTTATGATCATTGACTCCTATTGTTGTATTGATCCTTTTACCGTTATATAATGTCCTTCTTTGTTTCTTTTAGTCTTTGTTACTATTAAAGTCTATTTTGTCAGAGACGAAAGTTACAACTCCTGTTTTCTTTTCCCCCCTCTCCATTTGATTGGTAAGTCTTCCATCAAAGCTTTGTTTTGAGTCTTTGTGTGTCCTTGCTTATGAGATGGATCTGGATACAGTGTACCAATGGGTTTTGACTTTTTATTCAATTTTCCTTTCTGTGTCTTTGATTGGGGCATTTAATCCATTTAAATTTAGAATTAATATTGATATTTGTGAGTTTAATATTGTCGTTTAATGCTAGCTGGCTATTTTGCCCATTAGTTGATATAGATTCTTCATTATGGAGATACTCTTTACCTTTTGGTAAGTTTTTGGGATGACTGATACTGGTTGTTCCATCCTGTGTATAGCGCTCCTCTCAGAAGCTCTTGTAAAGCAGGCCTGGTGGTGGTGAAATCTGTGAGTGCTTGCTTGTTCATAAAAAATATTATTTTTCCTTCATTTATAAAGCTCAGTTTGGCTGGATATGAGATTCTGGGTTGAAAATTCTTTTCTTTGAGGATATTGAATATTAACCCCCACTCTCTTCTAGTTTGTAGGGTTTCTGCTGAGAGATCTGCTGTGAGTCTGATAGGCTTCCCTTTATGGGTAACCTGACCCTTCTCTCTAGCTGCCCTTCGAATTTTCTCCTTTATTTCAATCCTGGTGAACCTAACAATTATGTGTCTTGGAGTTGCTCTACTTGAAGAATATCTTTGTGGTGCTCTCTGTATTACCTGGAGTTGAATATTGTCCTGCCTTACTAGGTTAGGAACGTTTTCCTGAATAATATGCTGAAAAATATTTTCCAGCTTGGATTCATTCTCTTCATGACATTCAGGTACATCTATCAAATGTAAATTAGGTCTTTTCACATAGTCCCATATTTCTTGGAGATTTAGCTCATTTCTTTTTAATCCTTCTTCTCTAATCTTGTCTTCTCGTTTCATTTCATTAAGTTGGTCTTCAACCTCTGATATCCTTTCTTCTGCTTGATCAATTCAACTGTTAAAACCGGTGCATACTTCGCAGAGTTCTCACATTGTATCCTTCAGTTCCATTAATTCACTTATATTCCTCTCCCAAATTGTCTATTCTCATTAGGATTTCATCAAACCTTTTTTCAAAGTTCTTAGTTTCTTTGCATTGGGTTAGAACATGTTCTTTTAACTCACAGAAGTTTCTTATGATCCACCTTCTGAAGCCTACTTCTGTTAATGGAACGCACTCATTCTCCATCAGACCTTGTTCCCTTGTTGATGAGGAACTGTGATCCCCCGTAGAGGGAGAGACATTCTGATTTTGGGTATTCTCAGCCTTTTTAGGCTGGTTTCTTCCCATCATTATAAATTTATCCATCTGTCATCTTTGTAATTACCGACTTTCTAATTAGGTCTCTGAGTGGATTCCCAGCACCAGAATCTGAGCAACCCACTGCAGTGCTGGCTACAACAGCAGCGTTAAGATTGATGGTGCTTTTCTGCCCGGGAATCTCTGGTCTGGCTTCCTTCTTGAGTCCGTCCCTCAATCAGCTGAATAGGCGACTCTGCCTTCCCGGAGCTCCAAACTAGCTGACACTCCTTTCTAAAACACCTTGTGTTCTCCATTCTTTTCCCTTCTCCCAGAGGCTTTGGTTAAATCTTTTCCTAAATTTCAGTGCTTTCATTGCCTCTTTTTTTCAATAACAGAAATTTACTGAACTCACATAAAACAGTGATTTAGTCAAGTGGATTGTGACAATTCAGCAGATTCATAGGCCATAACAAAGAGCCTCTCACGTAAAGCTGTCCTAATGTCTTTGTTACTGAACCAAAGAATCCCTAACTCTTGAGCCGAACTGGTCAAGAATCCAATGTGCCCCAAAGTGGAAATTCTACAATGTTGTAAAATGCCTAAGCAACATTTGTTTTCAATTGCCATTATCCTTTCTCCCCATTAAGGAGGAAATTCTTGTTAGAAAGAATTCTAGTGTCAATATGTTTCATAACACCAAAGGATAAAGTAATTTGAAGAAATCCAAAACTTACTTTTTAAACACATAAATGTGCTGTCTTCATACTGCTATTCATTTTTACTGCATGACATGTACACAGAGACTATCAAGATGTCATGAAAAACAAACGGTAAAATCTGCATCTATTCCAGAAAACAACAAACAGCAAGATAACACCACAAATGATACTGAATCAGTCTTCTGGTAGTCAACAAAACAGTAATTAATGAATCCCTCTTATGTGGAAAATGGTGGGGTTTTCCTGGTTATTCAGTAAGATGATATCTAATCATTATGTTAAATTAAATGACAAATTTTTCTTAATGTACTATATAGTTCCAAAAGTTAATTATATGTAAGAGCAAAAGAATAGAGAATAAATCATAAAATCATCTAGAGAGTCAGACAATAGTGTTTAATAAGTACCCTTTTTTTCCTAAGGACTATACTGGGAACATTAGAAAAATGCACAAAGAAAAAACGTTTTAAGCAGACATGCATATTAGAATTCAGATTTGCACTGCAGGTAAAACAGTGAGTTTTCTTTTTCGTTGGAAAATATTTCTTTCTGAAAGGATTTACTAGACTCTTTGCTTAGTAAAATGAGCAACTCTGATATCTTTACTTTTTTATTCAATTCATAAAATTTGCATTTACTTTCAACCTTAGGACACTTTGTGCATTAAGAAAAGTATACCTTAAGCTAGGCATGGTGGCTCACACCTGTAATCCCAGAACTTTGGGAAGCCATGGTGGACGGATCACCTGAGGTCAGGAGTTCAAGACCAGCCTAGCCAACATGGTGAAACCCCATCTCTAGAAAAAATACAGAATTAGCCAGGCAGGGGGGTACCTGCCTGTAATCACAGCTACTCGGGAGGCTGAGGAGAAAGAATTGCTTGAACCCGAGAGGCAGTTGTTGCAGTGAGCCAAGATCGCGCCATTGCACTCCAGCCTGGGCAACAAGAGCAAAACTGTCTCAAAAAAAAAAAGAAAAAGAAAAAGAAAAGAAAATGAAATTTAAAAAACAATGCAACGATAAAATAATGCAAATTAAAATATATTATATATAAAATATAACAACTATTTACATGGCATTTACATTGTATTAGGTATCATGAATAATTTAGAAATGATTTAAAATATACAGAAGGATGTGTATAGGTTACATGCAAACATTATGGCCATTTTATGTAAGGGACATAAGTATCCATAAATTTTGGTATCCACAAAGGTTCCCCACAGTTACCTGGGAAGGACTGTATGGCCTTAGGCCAAATGTCTCACATTTTTTTAATAAAAATATTCTGCTATTTGACAATATTAATGCTTATCCTACTAAGATAAAGTTTCACATAGAAACTTTGTTGTTAAGCTTCTTTGTGTTGTAAAATTGTTGAGTGGTGCAAGCAGATTTTATCCATCAGTAGGAACTGATGGAGTATATAAATGGGTAATAATGATATCCATGAAAATTTAAAATGTCCTCATCTCTGTATTCAAACATTACACTTTGAGGAATTTATCTTATAATAACACTTGCAAAAGTACACTATTTTCATTTTCCCTTTGTCATCTGAAGTATAAAAGTATTAATTGGAACATTATTTTAATAGCCTGGATTATAAACAATATAAACATTCTTCAATACACTAACACATTCACTTATTTATTAATAATTGGTTAAATAAATTATATGTTTTCAAATAACAGAATGCTCTTTCACTTTTAAAAATAATAAAGCACCACTGTGTAAACTTACCAATGATAGCCCGAGATTCTGCAAAGAACAAGAAAACAGAATATGCATAATACGCTATTTAAGGGGAAAAAGAAAGACATGATATGTGTGTTTGTGGTTGTGTGTGTGTGCATGCACACTAGGACCATCTCTCAAAGAATTACTCAAGTAGTCACAATGGTGGTGCAGCAAACTAGGAAATGGGGGGTGGGATGTGACAAGACATCTTTTATTTTATACTCTTTCATTGATTTTGTATTTTGATTCATAAACATGTAATTCAAAATAATTTTCTATAAGCAAAATTGACAAATGAGATTTCCTATCACAACCTTAGGTTACTTTCCTGATGGACAATGGCTGGAATGTTCAGAAAAATTCATAACTAATTTAAAAAATTATATTACACCTTCTTTTTCAGAAAATCTAAAACACAACAGCTTTTAGTTTCCATGATTATTTCCTTTGTTTCCATTCTGGAAAGCTGACATCTTTGGAACAGTGAAGCTTCCAAATTAGATTATCATCTCATTTGCAACAAGCACTAAGGAATTTTCAGATGATAATTGAGCGTCAAAAAGAAAGCCACAACATTTTGCAAAGGTTTCCAGGCTGTGTGGGGACATCATAAAAAGATGGCTCTTCTCAAAAGCTACTGAGATGACTACCATATTTTAAAAAGGAAGAAGATAAGATAATCCACACAGATTCACGGAATCCTAGTGGGGACTCATTTCTCTAGGACCAGAGGAAAGTCATGGCAAGAACTGAGAATTTTCTGTTTCACCCCCTACCTTGCAGGTAGGACAACACTTTAACTGGGGGCCAGTGGGAAAAGAGGCAAGGAAAACCCAGGGCACGCCTGAAACATGGGCGTGAACATCAATGGGGCAACGCACAAGGTACAGCTAGGCAGGCAGATCCTATCGGTGGGTCCCAGCATTTGTATCCAGTCTACCTGGTCTGCTGTGAAAAGAACAGCAGCAGAAATCTCTAGGCTGTGGTGAAATACAGGTGCCTCTAACTGGCATAGTCTGAGAATTTCTGGGGAGACAATTTTAATCTAATTTAAACTAGGATTCTAGTTTAGCTAAGGGACCCTGGGCTAGAGTCTAGCTGTTGGGAACAAGAGCCTGGAAAACACTAGCTGAGGTTCAGCTACTTGTTTATAAACCTGGGTAGAGGCTGAAGCCCCTGCATAGGTAGACAACATTTAAAGATACAGAAGATGAAGCTGAACTCTGGTGAGCAGCCAAGACCAGACCTCACGCTAGACATATAGGACCAAGAAGTCCAGCAACAAGACCAAATCCAGAACCCCATCAGTGGAGAAGACTGTGAGTAATTTCTGCATCTTGATCCATAAGTCTCCACTCCTTTTTATAGTTTTATTTTTCTTTCTCCCAAAACTCAATCTGATGTATTCCATTACTAGTACTTGACTAATTACTCCAAATGAGTATCTCCCAGCCTGCTCTAACACACGGTCTCCAAAACTCCTTTCCAAGGCTTGTTGCTTTCTTTGCTTGCTTGTTCTCTAACTACAAACTAGATGCTTCCTCTGGGATCTTCTACCATCATTTTAAACCCAACATGGCTTCTTAAGCCAAATCCAAGGCCTTCCTTTCCCTTCTGTCTTAGTCCATTCCTGCTGCTATAACAAACTACTTAAAACTGGGTGATTTATAAACAACAGAAATTTCTGATAGTTTTGGAGGCTGGGAATTCCAAGATCAAGGCCCAGAAGACTCTGTGTCCAGCAAAGGCCCATCCCTCATACATGGTACTATCTAGGTGCAGAAGGGGTAAAAGAGCAAAAGGGTGCCTCCCTTCCACCACTTTTATAAGATCATAATCCCATCTGTGAGGACTCTGCCCCTGTAAGTTAATCACTTCCTAAAAGCTCTACCTTAATATTATCACATGGGCAATTAAGTCTTAATGTATGAATTTAGGCAGACACATTCAGACCAGAGCATATTCCTCTCCTCACCCCCCTTCTCTCTCTCCCAGTCTTCTCTGTTCTGTCACCAATATCTCCATTCTCTCTGTTACCCAAGTTCAAAATCACGTGACTATGTTTCTACCATCTTCCTAAAATAACCCAGTGTCACAAAGTTCTGCATTCATTCATTCATTCATTCATTCAAATATTATATTGAAAGCAAACTTACACAAAACCTCATTTCAGGTACTAACCCTTCTTAGAAATACACCTTCTTTATGTTCATTCCTGCTTATTCCTACCACTATACACTCAAGATCTTCATAACATGTATCCAATTATTGCAAAAGTTTCATATCAGGCTTCCATGATTCTGATTTCCACACCTTGTAATTCATTCATTTCTTTACATTAATTTTAAGGTAAATTTTCATGTAGGCACTGCACTGCAATTGCTTGGTACTTAACTACCCTCCTCTCTAAACACGATGCTCTTTAAGGGAAGGCCCACATTCATCTCTCCTACCAACATATCCCAGAGCCTATATCAGCATGTGAAATATAATAGGTTCCAAGAAAATTGATTTAATAAATTTTTGAAAATGTTCAATATCTCCCTATAACTTGTTGCATCAATCCCCGACATCTCTGCTTAATTATCATGTGACCACAGATTGTCTATTTACCCACAGTTCTCATTTCTTCACCACCTGCTTCCTCCGTATTCCTCAGGCTGATATCCTCACTCTATGCTAATTCCCATCTTCACAAACTTATCCCCACTGTCATATTGCCTGAAATGCCTACCTTTTCCCTCCCATCCAGAGGGCCTTGACTCTGTACTTAGCTGCAGCAGCTTTTCCACCTACAGAAAGAGGGCAGGTGCAGAATGACAGCCATCCCTTTTCCTGCCTTCTCAGAGCAGCATGCATTGTTCCTCCCTTCTCGCAGTGTCAGATGAAGGACGTGCTCTCTCAATCCTAAGGTTTTGGCAACTGAATGCAAGTCTGTCAATGATGCAAAAGGAGCCAAAGGGCAATGTCAGAGGCTACAAAGAGGTCCTTCGTCCAGCACCACCCTGCAACACCTAAGTTCAGCAGGACGGGAGGGGAAAAGGGCGAGGAGGCTCACAGACTCTGCTACGCCAGAGGTTAGCACAAGGACACCAGCATTCATCTGCCTCCTAATTCCCCAGCCAACCTGCTTCTTGGGTAAAAATTGCAAATTTGGCAAAACCTGTTTTTTGGTCAACAATGCTTCTTCAATCCCCTTGGCGATATTACCATCTGAAAGCTAAGAAGCTGAAACAGCTTCAGGAATGCTACAGGCGAAGTGTTTGAGGTGAGACACAACTGATCATTCCAGACATACTTTACCTTTGGACTAAGGAGGCAGGAGCCACATCCCAAATATCCACCCCATCCTTTGCAATTGCCATAAATCCTAAGTTTAATCTAAGTAAAACATTCTGTCACATGCCTTCTCAAGCACCAAACTCTGTGAAAGATTCTAAGTATAGAGAGGTGAAGTAGTGGCCTCTGGTGTCCCAGCAGCCCCAGCATCCCAGCCCATCCACCAATGAACTCAGTTACAAGCTCAGAGAAGGCTTCCCATCACCACATCCGTCCCTCTGGGGATAAACTCCCTCTAGAACTCCCTTTCTTTTCCTCTCTGACCTTACTTCAAGCCACCTCTGTAGCGTTCTAGAGCTCTACAGTTCTACACGGTGTCTGGTTCTGTAACCCATGCTGGAGTACAGCAGTGCAATCTCAGCTCACTGCAACCTCTGCCTCCCAGGCTTAGGTGATCCTCCTCCCACCTCAGCCTCCTGAGTAGCTGGGACTACAGGCATGCACCACCACATCCAGCCAATTTTTGTATTTTAAGCAGAGATGGGATTTTTGGCCAGATTGGTCTCAAACTCCTGACCTTAAATGATCCACCACCTCAGCCTCCCAAAGTCTTAGGATTATAGGCATAAACCATGGTGCCTACCTCAAGTTATAAATTTTCTTACCCACTGCACATCTTGCTGACTTATTCTTTTGCATTTTTCACTTCTTCTTTAATTCCAAAAGCTCTCTTTTGACTTTGAATTCTGATTCCCCTTTGCCTCTAGCTTCTCCCATACACAGGTCTGGCTATAAGAATAAATCCCAGGTCTAATGATGCTGCACAACATGGTTGTAATCAATGCCACTGAGTTGTACTTTAAAAAAAGGTTAAATGGTAAATTTTATGTTATGTTTATTATCACAATACAAAAAAGGTATCCCAAGCCTAGCTGCAACCCCTAGACCTGGCCAGGGCAGCAAAAGCCGTCACTTGCTGTGAAGGAACTCAGGCTCAAATAGGAGAAACACAATTTAACACCTATTAATTCAGGGAGAAATTACTGACAATCTACTACATGTAAACACTGGGAACTGAGAATTCAGGGAAGACCATGAAAAATACATTACTATCTTTATGAAGCTTACGCTAGTCTGGGACATAGTCATCAAGCAAACAGACACAAAATTAATTCATTAAAATACTGATAAATGCAATGAAGGGATGTACAGGATCCTATGAAAGCACAGAGCTGGAGGATGGGGCTTCAGAGGAGGCTTCCCTGAAGTGACCTTGACACTGAGAAGTGAAGGACAAGCCAGCATTTCCTAGGCAAAAGGGAAGTGGTGGAGATGGTGAGGGCAGAGCATTCAGGCAGAGATAACGGAATGTATAATGTAAAGGGCCTGTCACAAAAGGTCGGAATTATTGTAGTTCTTTTGAGTGACTGTTAGAAGCTAACACAGGGCCCAAGCAGAGAGAGGCAAGACATTTGGGAAGCCAAGGTGAGTGGATCACCTGAGGTCAGGAGTTAGAGACCAGCCTAGCCAATGTGGTGAAACCCCTCTCTACTAAAACTACAAAAATTAGCAAGGCATGGTGGCACATGCCTGTAATCCCAGCTACTTGGGAGGCTGAGGCAGCAGAATAGCTTAAACCTGGGAGGTGGAAGTTGCAGTGAGCCAAGATCACAGCACTGTACTCCAGCCTGGGCAACAGAGTGATACTCCATCTCCAAACAAAACAAACACAAAAACAAAAACAAAGTTAATACTTGGAGAGAATCAGAGACTTTGAAAGGAGAGGAAGAAATTCCAGGCATTCCAGCTACAGAGGCTATCTAAGCAAAGGTTGTCATGTGGGAAATGCCAAGGGCATTTGGGGACAGGAAGTCATCCTGTTTTAATGAAGCACAGAAAAGATAAGGAGAGGAAAATGGTGGGATATGAAAGAAGGAAAGTCAGAATCCTTCATCACAATGGATGGTTCTAGAACTGCAGATAGGCGTGGCCTCCCTGGATGGCACCTGTCTTCTTCCACCACTGAAGAATGACCCTGCAAACCAAAACACCAGCTCCCAATCACAGGTGGAAAATCAACACCACAACCGAGAGGGACTCAGCTCTCCAAGGGCTCAGGACACAGCACCAGAGGGAGCCCTCTCCTCTAGTTAAACAGTATGAAAGCAGTAAAAAATTAGCCATAGAGTTCAAATTATGGCAGGCTTGGAGGCCTAGGGGCCAGCACAGCACCAGAGCCCTCAATACCAATAAACCACATTGCTTCTTTGAGCCTTTGCTGTGATGCAAGCGGTCGAAAGAATTGAGCTGAGAAACCGTGAGATGCTCAGCTTGGTAGATGGAAGCAATCCAGGCAGCATCTATCAACCCCAGATTTGACAGTGAAATTCTGAAAGGCTTTGCCTTTTGCCATTTTGTGTTCACCTCAGGTTCCAAAAGATTCTTGTCACTGTGGACTGCAAACACTCTCAGCAAGCTGGATCACTCACTTGTCCACATGGAGGCCAAGTATGAACACATAAGGATATCATTAGCCTCTTTTTTCCTGATAACAATGAAGACTGTTCTCCAGAAAAGTGATGCCCCAGAGGCTAGCCTGCTAGGACAAAAGCATCCTGCAGACAACAGCCACATGTGTGGTAGGAACCCAGCTTCACTTTCATGGAAGGCCTCTTCCTCACAGGCCCTTGGAGGAAACCCTGTCCTGCTGGCCAGGAGCTGCCAGGACCAGAGTGTACTCCCCATAGAAGTGTACCTAAAGAGGAATTTAGGGAACCAGGCCTGCAGAAACATGGAGAGGGCTGGGGAGGTGTTTCCATTTCCACCACCATAAACTGTGGTGCTGAAAAGATCTGTCAAGTTTTTTGATTCAACTCCTTGGCTCTTCTGATGAGGAAGTTAGTTCAGGAAAAAGGAAGTGACCTGCCTGTGTGGAGGCCTTGTCTCCTGTTACTCCTCCGATGAGGAAGTTAGTTCAGGAAGGAGGAAGTGACCTGCCTGTGTGGAAGCCTTGTCTCCTGTCACTCCTCCGATGAAGAAGTTAGTTCAGGTAAGAGGAAGTGACCTGCCTGTGTAGATGCCTTGTCTCCTGTCACTCCTCCGATGAGGAAATTAGTTCAGGAAAGAGGAACTGACCTTCCTGTGTGGAGGTCATGTCTCCTGTCACTCCACCAATGGGGAAATTAGTTCAGGAAACAGGAAGTGACCTCCCTGTGCAGAGGCCATGTCTCCTGTTACTGTCCTGGCCACTTCATGCTTCAAATTTCCATCACAAAAGTTCCTCAGAACCAGCACATTTGTATAATTGGAGTTTGTACCCACTTTAATAATTAAATATCTATTATTCTTTTATAAAAAATAACAAAACTTATAGTAAGATCTCTGATTAGTTTTCTAAAATGGAAGTTGTAGAGAAATTACATTAGAGGCATTTTTCTAGCTTCAGAGTATAAGTTAAAAAATTATAGATCCTTTTCTAAGAATTAAATGGCCTTGAGGAGTTTTAAAAAATAAAAGAGAATAATTCTCCTGAGCCATGCAGAGACTAGGCTGTTGACTCTTTGGAGGTAAGATCTGACCCAGAAACTGTACTCACAGTGCAAATCCTTTGGATAAAAGCAGCCACAATTGAGACATAAATGTCACCTCCACACCTTCATTTCTACACACATCTTCCTAGGAGAGTTTTATCATCATTATTATTATGACCATGTAAATATAGTTCATTGCTGAGCCAAAACATATGATGATTGCTTTTTTGGTTTCTTCGACTTCCCCTCGCAGATTTAACTATTTTTTCTCCTTATTTGGCTATTTGAATCACATACAAAGTCTTCCTATACCCTAAAACTGTTGTGTATAATGCTCCTCAATTTCATTTTCTGCTTGCATAAATTAAATGAACTATTTATTCTATTTTTTTCTCTGTAAACATCCCTTGGGGAACATTTTAGATCATACTTGGCAGTGACTAAAATTCCCCTGATAACATGGCTAAACACCTGTAAACCTGTTTCTCAGGCCTTGCATCAGAAGTCTGTTTTATAGAAAAAGTATGTCATGATGCACAAATTCTAGAGATACTTATTTTCCAGCCTAGAAGAATAATGTTGGAAGACGTAAGGATTCTCTAGTGACTTAGAGCTCATTTGGCCTGAAACCTCGTAGAGTCCCCTGACTTGTGTGCCCACAGGGGTGTAACAGAGTATAGATGGCTTCATGTCCACAGGTTAAATTTGAATCTTGCCTCTGCCACTTATAAACTATTCCAGGAAGGACTCACCACTGAGCCTCTTTGCTCTCTGATATTGTTTGGTTATTTGTCCCTGCCCAAATCTCACATTGAAATGTAATTCCCAGTGCTGGAGGTGGGGCCTGGTGGAAGGTGTCTGAATCATGGGGAAGAATCCCTCATGGCTTGCTGCCATCTTCATAGTAGTGACGAAGTTCTCAGAGATCTGCTTGTTGAAAAGTATATGACACCCCCTCCAACTCTCTCTATTGCTCCTGCTCTAGCCATGTGATATACCTGTTCCTACTTTGCCCTTTGCCACAAGTAAAAGCTGAGGCCTCCTCAGAAGTCTCGTGATGTTGGTGCCATCCTTGTACAGCCTGCAGAACTGTGAACCAATTAAACCTATTTTGTTTATAAATTACCCAATATCAGGTGTTTCTTTATAGCAACACAAGAAATGCCTAATACATTCTTACTCTATGAAATGGAAGCAGTGATATTAAAAATACCAACAAGAAATGAGAAAACAAAACATCAAATTACCTAACAGAAATCCAGACACATAACTGAAACTGAATTACTGTTTACTGAATTGAAAAGCATTAACTTACTCCTCCTGAGCCAGCTTTCTGGCAAGACAACCCTGAGATGCCTTAACATTCATACGACCGTCTTAAAAATACGAATGCAGACTCCTCAGATACATGGAATCAATTTGTCAGCCTTCTGAAATCTTGTCTTCTAAAAAGTACACAGTAGCAAGCAAAATGATTTTAGAGAACTCGAAGGTTAGGGTTAGTGACAACTCTGCCAAAGCTTTAAACAAAGGAAATGTGAACAAAGATAGTTACCTACCTGTTTCTTTGAGAGCCATTTATCCAGAATCAGCTGCCTGGATCAAATAGAAAACTGATTTTCCTATTTTACTGATCATCAGTATCCATCAATATGAAACCAAAGCCCATAGAATAAACATTTGGGGAATTTCATTTGTAAAGCCAAACAATGGCCAACATTAGCTTTTAATTACCCAGTCATCCTTTCTTATATTTCTTCCATCAAGATGTATGATCTAGGCCTAAATTGAAGATGATTATGTCTCCATTAAGCATCTTCTGATCCTCAAAAATCTGTTTCTAAGTCTATTTCTGAGTTTCAAATGGAATTTGAGATTATGGAACTAGGGAGTTTAACATAGAAGGAAGCTCTTTCTAATCCCCAAATAAATCTCGACATGGAATCACATGGAGTGCCCTTCTCACATTCTGTTCTGAGCTGTGTTCTCTCCAACTATACCAATAAGCCAGAGATGAGCTAAACCCAGCCTGACCACTCTATTTAGCCAGGAACTGGACACTCCATCCTGGCTGAAGTTTAACAGAAAGTCAATCCAATTCTCACAAAACTGACAATGGACCTCAGAAGATGCCCCCTAAAATATACTAAATGTTTATAGTTAATCTAGCAACGATTTTCAACATGTAAAGTCACCACACCTTAGAATTTACTCATTCAGCCTACAACACTGAGACGATTCCTCCCAAATGCATTCTCTTTGCCCCTCCGCCACAGTTGCAGCAGACAAAACGTTACTTAGGGATCTCCCTCAACTTCCAGTAGAGAATTTGGATATGGTAATTTTTCTATAAACCTGGATGCTAACATTCTTTCATTAACATAGTTGTAGTAGGAAATTGAACAAAATGCAGAACCACAAATAGCATTTCACATGGCAGGCAATCATGCATGGCACAGCAGAAGAACAGTGAACTAGGATTCAGGTCCTGTTTGGCCATTTTCTAGCTCTGTGGCTTTGGACAATTTTACATCTCTGTGCTTCAGTTTCTTTGTCTGAGAAAGACTAATACATTCCCAGCACCGGCTTGTTTTAGAAATGTAACAGGATACTGTAAGTGAAAAGCAACTTATGAAATGTAAAAGCATTATCCTAATGTCCTAACTATTGTATTAATTGAGTCCAAAATGAATACAGTGCATTGTTGTCATATATCCATTTTCTATTTGAGATGAGGTAAGTTAGGACGGTGAACATTTAAATGTTTGTCTCTAAATTATTGAGGCTCCAGGACACACATTGCATCAAGATGACACTCAGTGAAGCTGCACACAATGGGTACCCGAGACTTCAAAAGTGAGGTCTCAGTTTCCCTATAATCTGGTGCTAGTGTATTACACAACCGCATCAAACCTCACTTCTCTCCACACTCCATTCCACTTGCTTACAACAGGGGACAACCCTTAGTATAATTTCTACATTTTTAGTACAACTGGCACATGGATGATCTTTATTCTAGGTTTTATTTGTCCTTTGATGATGACCAGGCAATTTTTCTCTCACCTACTTTTCTAAGTTTTAACTAAACTCTCAAGGGTAATCTGTTTTTATTCCTATCTCTTGTTTTTTCAGTCTCCCTATCTCTTGGTTTCTCAGTCTCTGTCACTTTTTCTGTTCTTCTCATATGCAAACACACACACACACACACACACACACACACACACACACACACATTGCTCCAATCCTTCCGTGTCGCAATTTAGATCCTAAGCCTTCCAGTGAGATGTTTGACTTGACTTACCATCTGCTGAGCCACAATCCACATGTGACACTCCACACTTCTTCCCAGGCACGTTTCAACTGCAGGCACTGTATTATTTTGGTTGGTGTGTTATCTGTACATAGATACTCATGGCAAAAGAAATTACTCAGTCTTGGAAAAAGATGCCAAACTCTTAATTTAAAAACAGCAAATGAGTAATTCCCAAAGCGTATTTTTCTCCTTCAACCAGGACATTTTAATTACCTTGAAATAAACAAAGAGCCTTACAAAGGTTACACAAATTGTTCTTTCAAAACTTTCCCTCTTTTATACCTAAGGATTTCTACCTGCCCTGAAGTTCTTCATGAAGTGAACCTTTGTTTACCACCTCTGTGATAAAAAGCCCACTAAAATAGGGAGGTAAGCTTTGCATTCATTTCTAGTCCTAAATTGGCCTGAGGACTAAAGAGAGCCCAGAAATAAGCAATGACCCATCTCTTTGGCTAAGTGTGCACTGACTTGGCCCAAATGGTCGGGCTTCCTGCCTGTAGCTACATAGTTGTGATAAGGAGCAAAGAAAATCAAACAGCTTCAAGGACTCAGGCATACTTTCTACTGAATGATTTGTGCTGTTAGTGTTGCAGTCTGATAAGCAAAACACATTTCCCTTGCCAGAGGAGGCCTATTACCAGAGCAGAGGCACAGGGAGCTGAAAACATTTCACACACAGTAGCAAGGAGGAAAGACCTGTAGGTGGGTGATGTCAAGCATGCATTCAGCCTGATTTCAAGCTACAGTTGCCAATAAAAGGCTTTTATCTCCCCTCAGTGAGTGATGATGATACAGTTAGGAGGCTTTAGAGCCCTGCTGCCAGGAAGTGGCTGAGTACTAGAAACCAGTCATGAACTATTTACCAACCAGACTAGTAGAACTGAGAGCATAATCTTTATGCCATACATAATTCTCTTTAATGAGCCAATGCCCTAAGATTAAATAGAATTTACTCAACCCAATTAAACTGGTCAGGGTCAGGGGGCCATTAGGAACTTGGGCCCTTCATATTTTCAGCAATGAATCATGAATCATTTCAAGTTTCATCTATAAGGATGAAATTTTTCAATCAAAGGATTAACATCTTTCTTTACTTCTAGAAATTTTTCAGGTTATCTCTCAATATTTTTTCTTTTTTACTCTATTTTTCTTTTCACTGGGATTTTAAAAATATAATTTGGAGATTTCTTTCACACCTCTCAGCTTCTCTTTTCATTTTTATACCTCTTTATCTGCTATACTAGTCATTCCTCTAGTTTTATCTTCAGTTCACAATTTTCCCTTCCACTATGTCAACCACGCTGGGACAAAGGTAAGACAAACAAGGTACTCAGAGTGTACAATGTAAGAAGTCACTCACTTTTGGGCCTGCGCTAGTTCAAGGTTGGCAGCGACAGTGAGCGCCTTCTTATATTTTGCACCCTTGATACCTTCCTTGCCTCACACTAGACTCGCCCAAATGGCTAGTCTACAGTTCGCCATATCACTTACAATTTTTATTTCAATGACTATACTTTGCACTTCCAAGGTTTCCATATTTTATTACCTATTTATTCTTAAGAATTCTTTCTCAGCAAACTGACAAAAGAACAGAAAAGCAAACATCACATGTTCTCACTTATAAGTGAGTTGAACAATGAGAACACATGGACACAGGGAGGGGAACATGACACACCAGCGCCTGGGGGGTGGGGAGCTAGGGGAGGGATAGCAGGGGGCGCAGAGATTGGAGAGGGGTAAAATTAGGAGAAATACCTAATGTAGATGACAGGGGGATGGATGCAGCAAAGCACCATGGCATGCGTATACCTATCTAACAGTCCTGCATGATCTGCACATGTACCCCCGAACACTATATACACACATACATATATGTTAATGTATACATGTATGTATATGTGTATATATGTATAGGTACACATACACATATGTATAAATACACATATATACACACGTGTGTGTATATGTATCTATATCGATATATAGGTATCTTTGTTGTTCTTCCCTCTTTTACTTGATGATTAGAAGATCCTTATTTTAACATTTTTTACATTGCGCCATTATGTTTAGTTCCTCATGCATGGAGTCCACAGATTCTTGGGTCTGCTGAATATCCTGACAGAAAATACCCTTGTGTGCTTTGTAATTTTTCTTGAAAGCTTACCTTGTTTGGGAGTTTTGTTGTGTTTGTTTCTTTCTGGTAGACTCCCCCACCTGTCGAGTCTATTTTGCGTTGGTTGCCTTACTCCAGCACTCTAGGCTTGTGCCCCCCAGCCAAGATGTAGTGTCTTATTCCCAGCCAACACTGATAGTGTCACATTGAGGCTGATGGCTGCATGCAGCAGGACCTGGCTCTGATTCTTGTGCAGATGTCTCTTCTCCATCCAAAAACCACAAGGCCCCAGTGATGGGTAGTTAGTGGAGTTTTTTTTATGTTCAATTTACTGTTAGAAGCTGTGAAAACTGATTTCAGCCTTATCTGAGAAGCCTAGCATAGGTGTTCTGCCTTTTGTGGAATAAGCAATGCCTTCATCACCAAATGGTCTTTGAAGCTGTCTCCAATGTTTTTGTGTCTGCGTATGTGTGTATGTGCATGCTTAGTGTTTAGGTATATGTCCTACGTATGTGTATACATATTTAGTACGTGTGTGCGGGTATGTTCCCATGTGTATTTCTTATGACCTAATTGTCTTTAGCCTCTGTTCATCACTATAGGTTTCTGTTCCAGCTCATGACTTAATGAATAAAATTAGAATTCAGGAGTCCAACAGATAAGCAGGGCAAAAAGAAAGCTCTTTCCTACAGCAGAATTCCACCTAAAAACTACAAAAAGATGGCAGGATTGAAAGACCATTCATAGATGCTAAAACCAGCAGTGCAAGTTTTATGAGAAACAGAATATTTATACAGTATCAAAGCATTTCTCCACAAATTACTTTATTAATTACCAGGGGAAGATAGTAACTTTGCAGTGGAAAAAACTGGCAGACACCACCTTAAGCACATGATCGAAGTCAACATCACCAGTAATGGGACACACTGACATCATGTGTCTCCCGATGCACTGAGAAAGACATAACATCATTTTAATGGCATTGTCACCAAAAATGTATAACCTGAATCTAATCCAGGCAAAATGTTAGACAAACCCAAATTGAGGGGCATTCAACAGAATAGTCTGTGGTCTTTTAAAATGTCAAGATCAAGAAAGACTGAGGAAATATTCTACAATAAAAGAGACCAAAAAGTCACGACAACTAAATGCCGTATGTATCCTGGATTGCATCCTGGCTGAGAAACAATAGCTATAAAGGGCATTATTGATACAACTGATGGAATCTGAATATGGATTGTGGATTAAATAATAATATGTCCATGTTCAATTTCTAGATTTTGATAGTTGTATTTTAGTTATGTAAGAAGGAACTCTTGTTCTTAGGAAATAAATACTGAAATATCTAGGAGAAAGTGCACTATGTCTCCAACTTACTCTCAAATGATATGGAAAAATTAGAGGGTAAACACTGGCACTTAGAGGATAAAAATTTCTCAGATATTACAATGGTTTGCAGCTCCCCAAAAGGCCACACTACACAAACAGATATACAGTATGTCTTTGGTCTTAAACTCTCATGAGGTAAACAATTAGGAAAAAAATATCTAAAATGTCTCCTTGAGGGAGTAGTAACCAAAAAAAGATATTGAAAAACTCATGCAGAGAAAGAAACAAAGATGAGAAAGAAAGAAAGAGAAAAAGAGAACAAAATCAACTGAAATAATGACGACCTGGGTAGAGGAAGAGTATATAGTAATTTCCTCTTTTAAGTTTGACATTTTTCAAATTGAAAAGGTACAAGAAAGTTAAAAACTTTTAAAAGTTAAAAAGTTGTCAGGAGCTCAATATTTAGAGGCTCAATATTTAGAAGCACAGCATCAACAGAAAAAAACTCCAGCCAAGAAAGTATCCAGAGTCATGTACATTCTTGCATTGTTGCTTCTCTAGAACATTGTGTGTGTGTGTGTGTGTGTGTGTGTGTGTGTGTGTGTGAGAGAGAGAGAGAGAGAGAGAGAGAGAGAGAGAGAGAGAGAGACAGACAGAGATAGAGACAGAGAGAAAGATTCATGTGGTTTTATGACTCTTAGGTATGGTGGGTCTTCTCACTATTTGAGGACAATAGAGGCACTTGGGCCATTTACTTACTAAGGAGCCCACTTTATATGGAAGATAGAGACATTTAGTTTCATGACAGACAGAACAAAAGTTTTGAATAACGGCAGGTAGGATGCAGGTTAGAATGCAAAAAGAATACTTTAAGAATGTAAGTACTGGCAGTAGAAGTTACTAAGTTGGTTATCACATATTCTCTCAAAGATGTTTTTAAGATATTTTAACCACTAGATGCACATCTGTAAGAGGACAGTTCAAGGGCAAGGAGATGAATGAGAAGAGTCTTTTATTTATTCACACTTTTAGTGTGCTATGCACTGTTGGCTCAAAGCTGAGCAAGATGTGACCTCTGCCTATAATGAACTTGCCAAATAGCAGAAAGAGTATTTTAAGATTTGTCTCTCAGTATCAATATTGTCATGTTATTTCACAGTCTCAGTCTTCACACCTTTAACATTTTAACATTACCCTAACTGCTGTCATCATAATTAACATCTAAACGTTTCTATCTTAGTGCCATTGTCATTGTACTTTTGCAAAACATTTTCTAACCACCAGTGACAGCACAACACAAAAACAGGTAAGGATATCTGCATTCTACCACCTTGCAACCAGCTGTGTTGAAATGGCAGGCAACTCCCTGGGGAGCCACACAAGATTCACATTACTAGAATCACCTGAAGTCCCGCTGGCAAGCCCAAAGTGGAAAACTGACTCTGTTGCTGCTATTGAATTCCCTCACTTGATTAATTAACTCAAATTTGCCTCTCAGTGGCAATCCAGACTTATGTTTCTAATTTCCTTCTGTGCTGAAAAGTAAATAGGCCTAACAACATTTTCAAGCCCCTGTGCATGGGTCTTTTGTGTTATAGCAGACCAGTATCCACTGGAAGACGTCTGGGCCACTGCCAACCTGAGTATTCAATTTCTTTGTTGGTTTTTCAGGATAACCTAGCTAACCACAACCCCTTTCCACCATTCCTCTGCAATGTGCTTGAAATAGAGCCAAGACCCTATCCTACAAAATGCACAAGAAAAACAAAAAAGGAGGAAATAAATAAGGGGTCATGGAAAACATTTGGGTTTGTGAATATTACCCCATACATCATATTTTGGTTTTACATTTTTTTTCTCATGACTTCTCAAAAACATTCAGACCCCAAACGCCCAGTTATATTCAGGAATAACTCTAATGGCTTTCCATTCTCTCCTCCCCACCCAAAAAGATTATAGGATTATAAACATGAGGTAAATTCCTATGATCCTATTCCTCGGGGCATATGCCCAAGCTTTTGGCTTTGGGAGGTGGGGGTGGGGTGGCAAATGCCTAAAAGGTTTTGAATGACTAACCAAAGAGAAGCAGATGGCTTTAGCAGTCCTGGCCCAACACATGAATTGTGCAATTCCTGCCCTCTCAGCACCATCTCTGTGCTGCTTTCTCTCATACTTTAGACAAATAAGAACAAAAACGAGTCTCTGCACACTCAAAAGGTGAATTTTCAAGGACAAGTCTTCCCATATGGAAAGGATAATGGCACCATGCCGGAGCATGTGCAGTAAAGAAGGGCTCAGGGTGTTTCACATTTTTGCTTTCAATGGGTTCCAAATGTTCTGAGGGGCAACCTTCTTATTCTTCCCCAATAAACTTTCTACTCTACACCCCACTGTGGCTATTAATACACTTTTCAATTTTCTTCAGGTCCCCAAATAGTGGGAACAGTATGAACATCAGCATGAAGGCAGGAAAACATGAGGCATGTACTGGGAAAAGCAAATAGTTCAGTTGGAGAAAGGGCATATGAGGAGAAGTCGTAGCAAGTAAGAATGACCAGGAGTTTGGGATCAGACACATGGGACCATGAGTACCAGGTCAAAAAGTTCAAACTTTATTCGATAATGAAGCAACATTAAATATTAAAGGCCAAGCTTCAGGAATGTAATGAATTCAGAAGAAACACAATGACACATAAAAAAACAGAGAGAGAGCCAAACACAAAAATTAGCAAAATATAAATGCTTCACCTTAGCAACGGATTCTTATGACTGACCACTGGGAGCCAGGCATGAAAAGACAAATGGGAAGCCTAAATAAATCATTATCTGATATAAAGAAGCTCACTTATTCTTGAAAAGAAAACAAACATTCTAGGAGAAATCATGTGGGCCCTTTTAAGTGCCATTTAATGACACAATGGGAAAAATCTTCAACAATATTTTTATCACAAACAGAGATACAAAGTCACATGGTTGCACAGTTCTCTCTCATACTGACATGTAATATAGGCTCTAAGCAGGAAAATATCTAAGAAGACAGCTCATGTGATTTTTTATCTTTCCTGATCATCAGAAAATGAGGAACTTGAGACACCTGGAAGAATGAATGAATATCATACTTCTATCAAGCGACACTTTGTTGGCCAGTCACTAAGGAGAGCAGATAAATTGGTGTTTCTCTGCCTGTTGAAAGTTTCAAACTGAAAAGTATACATTATTAAACAAAGATCTCTGGTTCAAGATAGGGTGACCATATATAAGTTCCTGGTTTATGCCTGCTACCCCAGAATAATTGTAAGTAGCCTCTCCTTTCTATTTAAAACTACTCCAGTTTAGGTGATAAATTATATGATCACCCTAGTTCTAAATATTTGCCAAGTAGCAGGTAAATTGCCACACTATTATGCAAGTTTAGAAGCTCAAATATCTTTTTAACTTGGAATACAACCCACCTTCACAAGCAGTATCTAATTTGATGACTATTCAAAGATTTGCTGAGGCTCAACTCACTAGTGTATCATCTCTTGGTGTGCTGTGCTTTGTCTTACGGGACACTGTGTTCTCATCCCTAGCACAGGCACAACATATCACAAGCATTTGACTGAATGAATTATTTGGTTATTGACAGATATAACATGTTACACAGCTGTCTCTTCTTGGACAACTATTGATACCACCATCATGTAAAATAAATTGTTACATAAATTCATAGCTTAGATGCTCTTCTTTCTTCCCCATTGGTTTCCAAAACAATATTACAAAATGTACAGCCAATTTATAACTTCCTTTTATAGCACATCTACAGATACCTACCAAAGATTCTCATCTTCTAGAATTCAGCTCACCAAATTGAGAGGTTAAACCTCTAAGATGTCACCGTGATCCAGTTCAGGGTGTTATTTCCCAGCAGAGCCAAAGCCATCTATTTTTTACTCTGCCAAACCAGCAACATTTCCAACAGGAAATATCCATAATGCAGGAAATTCCAGTTCTAGGACCAGGACACCAACGGTCCCTGCAATTATTGTTAAATTGCACGTGTCAAGAAGTTTTTTCCTCTTGGAGGTAGACAGTACGGTATGTGCATTGTGGTTCACAGAGGCAATAAAAGTGTGTTATGTTTTAAATCCTGAAAGTAGGTAGCAAATAAAAATAGTACATTTAAAAGAATTATTTTTATTTCTGATTTTGCATGTAACAGAATTTTATGAGAATTTTATGATTTTTTTGTGCTCACACTTTAGGAATCATTAAAGTTAATGGGTTACTTCTTTTGGACAACTTATTTTAAAAGGATTCAAGTTAGATTAAGTTTGATATTTTGGATACTTTCATGATAGAAATCAATCTTTATCAGTCTGTATTATCTTGAAACATTCCAAAGGTTATCAGAACTATCCATATGATTTCTGTCCGCATACAGTCTGTTTCAATGCCACCATCAAGCTTGTCTCCATGAAAATACAACTACATTGTGAGTAGCCAACAACATTATCAATGAAAATCTTTTCAGTAGCCAATAATATGTCAAAATTTGCTTCATTACAGACAAGAGTCATTCTGAGTTAAAGAAAAAAAATGGTAAAGCAAAAAGAATACAAAAAGAAGAACTCTTTCAAAAAGTATCTCATTTGTACTTTCTGTCTTTACGCCTTGTATATAACACATGCTAAACATGTTACAGGGAACTGAAATTGATACTGGTCTGTCTTACATTGGCCAAACTCAGAGTGGGGACTGGGGGGAAGGGGTGGGTGGTGTTTTGGTTTCTAACTGCTTTGCTTCATCATGGTTTAAGAGCTGACACATATTAAACTTTTCCTATTAAATTTAGAGCCCATAGTAAATAAAAGGAATTTTTTAAAGCAGCTGTCACATAGTCATTCTCTTTAATATCTGTCTTCTAATTTTTCAATAGAGATAGATTTTGCTAGTTGAGGTTGAAATAGAAAAAAAAAATACATGCACACCTCTTTCTTCATCCTAAAAAATATTTACTGAAAGCCTAATACTACACATCACAAACAAATAAAAGACAGGCTTTAATCTTACAATTTATCAGAAAAGATTTATATGTGCATGCATACCAAAAGTGTATCTATTACATTTTACTTAATAAGGGACTTTTTTTCAAAAAAGGAAAACTAAAAACAAGAAGTGATCAATTTCATTAAGGGATATTAAGAGAGACTTACACAAGTATCAGTTTTGGGGTTAACTCTTGAACAATGAGCTAGATTTTAATTAAGGTAGCAAAAGGAAGAAATACCATAAGCAAAAGAGACAAATACAACTGTTGGTTGTATATATAAATTGTATATACAAGATTTCGTTCACGGTTGTATGTGAGTGGTAATGAAGATTAAGTGAGACATCAAGAGAGATAAGATTTCTAGATGGACAAATAGGTATGAAATAAGAAATTATGATTTCTATTTTGTGCAGTGAATTAAAGTTATCTGGGGGATGTCCTGCTGAAACTATTAAGTACACTATTGGAAACATGGACCTAGAGAAATAAAAGACAAATAATATATAGAGGTAAAAATTTGGAATTCAGAAATGATAGCCAATGAAATAATGCATGGCCAACTGCAAAATCTCATATTGTGCCAAAATTTAAAGGTTGGGAGTAGAGAGTGGGGAGAAGAAGAAGATGCAAACTAAAAAAACTGGAGGAGATCCAGGGTAGTTTACTAACAGAGACACCAAGAAATAGGTGAGTACCTTTGATGAGCTGGTCTTCACCAGTATTGTCAGATACTGCAGAAATTGAATAGAAGGAAATATCAAAGATTCAATATTGTCAGTGGAGTGCTGAACTTTACTTTGTAAAGGGTCCTAAAATCTATTCTAATTAGCCAGAAGGAAATACAGATAAGCGTAAACATCATTATTATTTTTTGACTCATCAATGTTATTTTGAGGTCTTTTCAGACTTAATGAAGGCTCCATCTTGTATTCCACTTAGTTCAAGGATTCACTTTTAAACTGGGTAAAAACCCTTCCCAATCTTAAGGAATATACATAATTTTTATTTTTGCCTTAACTATAGCCTTGAACATGTTATTGCTTCTTCATGCATGGAAATGACCTTCAAGTGTGGCAGTGTTTGGAGACTGAGGGCAGAAACTCACTTTGAACTAAGACTTATCTAAGCCTCCTCATGGAATGAGGAGATAGATGCACCTAGTCTTTGAGTGGCTTAGTCATCTTTGGGTGATGTTAGTTGTCCTTTCTTGACTATAATAAATTTTCACTTTGGGCTCAAATATTATGCAGATGTCTAGTTTTTACTCTTTAATTGATTAAATGTGGAAAAATTGGAAAGCCCATATTTAACTGGAATTTATATGACCAACAGCTGCTATGTGGTAAGAGCAGTAGAAGAGAGAGGATAGTTTTCTAAGACTCTTTGCCATCTATCATTCAGTGTGTCTTCTTTGATCACATTATTTATTTGCATTTTTATTTTTGTGGTCTGGAACTTGAAAATGGTTTTAATGTCCTTTAAAAAGAATTCAAGATACATAAATTCATGAAAAACAATTTTTGTACAATCCTGGCAGCATCTAGAGAAAATATCTTGTTTTTCTAATTTTCTTCAATCTAGGAAGCTGTCTAACAGGAGATGAAAAAGTTAGGACTTGAACTGGCATTTCCTCCTACTGAACTGGCTATGTGCTTGAGTCCTTAAAGGTTAAATTTATGTCACTAACTTCTTAAATACTTCCCCACAATAAAGTCTTAGAATCATATAACAAGATTCAATCAAATATTATAATCATCCATTTAACAAATATTGCTTAAGTAAATTAGTTATCTTGGGAACTTCAAAATGAATCAGATAGGAATCTGCCAACAAGGAGATAAAACTGAACAACAATGATAAATCACAGTATAAAAATAATTAATTGGCTGGGTATGATGGCTCACGTCTATAATCCCAACACTTTGGGAGGCCAAGGCAGGTGGATCACTTGAGCCCAGGAGACCAACCTGGGTAATAAGGCAAAATCCAGTCTCTTCAAAAAAGAAATTAACCAGTCATGGTGGCATGCACCTGTAGTCCCAGCTATTTGGGAAGCTGAGGTGGGTGAATCACCTGAGCCCAGGAGATCAAGGCTGCAGTGAGATGTGATGATGCCACTGCACTCCAGTCTAGGTGACAGAGTGAGACCCTTTCTGGAAAAAAAATTAATATACTAAGTATAATAAAATAAGTGACAAGCAAATTTCAAATTTTTATTTCTAAAAATATGGTGAAATGGATTTGTAAAAAAAAATGTTGTAGTATAGAATATAAAAATACTGCATAAAATACAATAAAACATTTCTCAAAGTCATGGTTAACTAGGACATAAGATAAGGGAAAATATTGCCCCAAAGTGACATGAAATTGAGATTATAGGGTAAGTCAGGACTGATATATCCTTTGAGAGTATCTGCACATTTGAGTGGGCTACAGGCTCCATTCAGGAGATATGGGTGAAGAAAGAATTAGTGAAATGAGAGACAGATATGAGACATAACCCAAAAGTCAGCTACACATAAAGAGATGGAAAATATACAAGTTTAAGAGATAAGGCATCTACAGTGGAAGAGTTGACAATTATATAATAATTTTAGAAGGAGAGAAGAGGAAAAAATGGGAGAAACACAATATTCGAAGATATAATGATGGTATTAGTCTATTCACACACTACTCTAAAACATACCTGAGACTGGATAATCTGTAAAGAAAAGAGATTTAGCTGGCTCACAGATCCACAGGCAATTAGGAAGCATGATGCTGTCATCTGCTTCATTCCTGGAAAGGCCTCAGGAAACTTTAAAACATAGTGGAAGGCAAAGGTGTAAGGAGGCATGTCTTTCATGGCTGGAGCAGGAAAGTGGGGCAGGCAAGGGGCTACACACTTTTAAACAACCAAATCTCGTGAAAACTCTATCATGAGAACAGCACTAGGGGTATGGTGTTGAACCCTTAGAAACCACATTCTTGATCCAATTGTCTCCCACCATGCCCCATCTCCAACATTGGTGATTACAAGTAAACATGAGATCTGAGTGGGGAGACAGATCCAAACCATATTTTACCCCTTTTCCCTTCCAACTCTCATGACCTTCTCACATTGCAAACTACAACATGTCTTCCCTACAGTCCCTCAAAGTCTTAGCTCATTCTAGTATTAGCTCAAAAGTCCAAAGTCTCATCTGATACAAGGCTAGTCCCTCCTGCCTATGAGTCTGTAAAATCAAAAACAAGTTAGTTGCTTTCAAGATACAGTGGGGGTACAGACATTGGGTCAATACTCCCATTCAAGAGGGAGATATCAGCCAAAAGAAAGGGGCTACAGGTCCCATGCAAGTCAGAAACCCAGTAGGGCAGTCCATAATCTTAAAGCTCCAAAATGATCTCCTTCGATTTCATGTCTCACATCAAGGGCATACTAGTTTAAGGAGTGGGTTCCTGAAGCCTTGAGCAGCTCTGCCCCTGAGGCTTTAAAGGGTATAGCACCCACCGCTGCTTTCACAGGCTGGCCTTGAGTGCCTACAGCTTTTCAAACAGATGGTACAAGCTGTTGGTAGATCTACCATTCTGGAATCTAGAGTACATTGGCCCTCTTCCCACAGCTCCACTAGGCAGTGCCCCAGTAAGGACTCCACGTGGGACTCCAACCCTACATTTTCCCTCCACACTGCCCTAGTAGAAGTTTGCCATGAGGGCTCCACTCCTGCAGCAGGGTTCTGCCTGGACATTCAGGCTTTTCCATACATCCTCTGAAATCTAGGCAGAGGTTATCAAGCCTCAGCTCTTTTACTCTATGTACCCACAAGCTTAACACCACATGAAAGAAACCAAAGTCTATGGCTTACATTCTCTGAAGTAGTGGCCCAAACTGAATCTGAGCCTCTTTGAGCCAAAATTGGAGTTGGAGTGGCTGGGATACAGGCAACAATGCCCTGAGGTTGTGCAGGGCAGCAGCACCCTGGCCCTGGCCTAGGAGACCATTCTTTCCTCCTAGGCCTCTAGGCCTGTGATGGGAGGGGCCACTGTGAAAGTTTCTGAAGTTGTTTGGAGGCCTTTTCCCCATTGTCTTGGCCATTAACATTTGGCTTCTCTTTGCTTATGCAAATTTCCACAGCCATCTTGAATTCATTCCCAGTAAATGGGTTTTTCTTTCTACCATATGACTAGACTGCAAATTTCCCAAACTTTTATGGTCTACTTCTCTTTTAAACATAAGTTTCAGCTTCAGGTCATTTATTTGCTCATATGTATGATTACAGAATGTTAGAAGCAGCCAGGCCACATCTTGAGTGCTTTGCTGCTTAGAAATTTATTCTGCCAGATATGCTAAATCATCATTCTCAAGTTCAAAATTCCACAGATTTCTAGAGCAGGGGCACAAAGCAGCCAACCTCTTTGCTAGCACATAACTAAAGTGAGGTTTGCCCCAATTTCCAGTAAGATCCTGTTTTCCATTTGAGACCTCCTCAGCCTGGACTTCATTGTCTATATCACTATCAGAAGTTTGGCCAAGACAATTTAACAAGTCTTTAGGAAGTTCCAAATTTTCCCTCATCTTCCTGTCTTCTTCTGAGCCCTCCATACTCTTTTAATCTCTGCCCATTACCCAGTTCCAAAATCGCTTCCACATTTTCAGGTATCTTTATAGAAATGCCCACTCCTTAGTACCAATTTTCTGTACTACTCCATTCTCACACTGCTATAAAGAAATACCTGAGACTGGGTAATTTATAAAGAAAATAGGTTTCATTGGCTCACAGTTCTGCAGGCTGTTAGGAAGCATAAAGTCTAATCGGCTCAGCTTCTGGGGAAGCCTCAGGAAACTTTTAATCATGGTGGAAGGCAGGCACATCTTACATGGCCAGAACAGGAGAGGCAGCATAGAAGGTACTACACACTTTTAAACAATCAGCTCTCAGGATAACTCTATCATGAGAACAGCACTAGGGGGATTGTGCTTACCTATTAGAAACCACCTTCATGAAACTATATCAATGACTAGAAACTTTCTAAAATCAATGAAAGATACCTATACTTAGGTTCAGGAAACCTAATGAATATATATATATATTCAGATCTACAATATATTAGGTTTTTTAAGCCTTGAAATTGGTATCTTTCATCAGATCTGGAAAATCATGTGTGTGTGTGTGTGTGTGTGTGTGTGTGTGTGTGTGTGTGTGTTTTAAAAGGTTTTCAAAGAAGGCAGAGAGAGGACAGGAAAAGGAAGAGAGATTAATTACCAATGAAGTGCAATTAGACTGTCAGCTGACTTCTTAATAATAAAGAAAGTCAAACGACAATAAAAATATATTCAAAATGCTGAGATGAAAAGAAAGACATTTTCCAATAAACAAAAACTGAGTTTAATATCAATAGCACCTTACAAAAGGAATGACAAAAAGATCTACCTTAGAAAAGAGGGAAGTATCTGAGAAGGAAGATCTAATGTGACAAAAAGGAATACTGAACAAATGGCAAACATGTGGTAAACAAATGTTAACTGTATAAAGTGGAAAAAGATGAAGTCTAATTTGAGAGTGAAAAATGATCCAGATAAACTCTAGATACCAAAAGCATATAAATCAGAAGGACTACAACTGGAGTTAATTTATTTTAATGCAGAGCTTCTCATACTCTAATATGCGTGCAAGTTACTTGGGGATCTTGATAAAATGTAGATTCTGAGTCAGTAGGTGTAGAGTGGAAATTGTCTCTCTCTATAAAATTCCCAGATATATCTAGGCTGCTGGTCAATGACTCAAACTTTAACTATCAAGATACTGACATCCTTTTATTAGTCAACAGTAGGGTTCCAGGATTGTGAAATTCATACTTTGTTACCATACCTACATGTTAAATACAGTAAACAATAAAAGATTAAAATAATATATATTCCCAAACTAATGGAGAAAAATTAATGCATTTTAAGAAAACAGAAAGACCTTAATCAATCCAAAACAAAGCAAAGACAACGCCAGGTAGTCAGAAAGGAAAGGAGGAAGGGAAGGAGAAGAGGAAAAAAATCTAGGAGGAAAATTGGGAAAGGAAAAAAGAAGGAGAATAGAAATAAAAAAAGAAATGGCTAGATCAAAATAAAAGAAAATTAGGTGATAGAAAAATTCTAAACATACCAGCAAAAACAGTTGATGTACACAAAATAAACTTACTCTTGAAGGGTAGACATTTTTAGGACAATAAAACAATCCAAGAGTAGTTTATTTTTTTATATTACCTTTTAACAAGATATACACTTAAAACAAAAGGAAAGAAAAGCACTGAAAATAGAAAGGGAAACTATGCACCAGGCAGCTATGAAGCTCCCTAAATGGCAAAGGTATCTATTAATAACAAACAAAATGGGATTTAAAGCAAGAACATTTTGAAGGAAAAGATGATCACTATATAATTCTCCCTGAAAGTTGTAGAATTCTAACTTAGAGCCACTCAATAATACTTTACATTATATGAAGAAAAAATTATAATATGTAAGAATATAATAATGATTCCATCACCACAACACAGAGATTTAAACCCCTTTTTCTCAGTAATCAATAAAGTGAACACAAAACATCAGAAGGTATTGTAGTCATTTGTGCTATTTACAAAAATTCTGTTTTCTCCTTCATAGTACATGACAGGAATACACTTTTTCCCCTTTTTAAGTTAGACGGGGCTTTTGTGGCTATATGACTTGCTTTGGCCAATGAAGTATGAGCAGAAAGTTTATGTGCTGCTTCCAGACAAAAGCATTTAGGGACTGGGGTGAGATTTCAGATATCCTCTCAAGAATGGGATCC
The DNA here is from genome assembly GCF_049354715.1 of Callithrix jacchus. Taxonomy (NCBI): domain Eukaryota; kingdom Metazoa; phylum Chordata; class Mammalia; order Primates; family Cebidae; genus Callithrix; species Callithrix jacchus. The sequence goes on along the minus strand of NC_133509.1, from coordinate 47,287,556 downwards.
TCTGTCAGCCTGGTTCCTCAATAAAGAGAAAACAGAACACAAAAATCAATTTTAATTGTGAGTTTGTTTGTTACAGTTGCATAATCTCGCCCATTTTCACTATTACAGTAAGAACAGTGATGAATTCAGTGACACAATGAAAAAGATAAATCTAGTGAATACAATATTTAGGACATGGCACTCAACAACCGGAAAACAGACATGCTACTTAAGTAGCAAAAAGTTAAATGCATTCTAGATCATAAAGCAAATACCCAAATTTTACAGTGTCAGTACTATACAGCCCATATATATTCATGATAAAATCAGAAATCAAAAAGATAATTCTAATTTGGAAAAAAGTCTCAATCTTATAAAAAAACATATAATGAAATTTAGCAGAGGAGAAGCATAAATTATAATAAAAATACTCATTAATAAAACCCTTTGGATGCAGCTAAAATGACATCTAGAAAAGCTCATTATTTTAAAACTATCTTTAAATATGTAAAAAAAGAGGACACAGTTAAAATTAGTGAGATAAGGAGCCCCAGGCAAGAGGGCCAAAAGGAACAGCTCTAGTGCACAGCTTCCAGCAAGACTAACACAGAAGGTAGGTGATTTCCACATTTCCAACTGAGGTACCTGGTTCATCTCATAGGGACTGCTTGAACAGTGGGCATAGCCCAAGAAGTTGGCAAGTTGAAGCCCAAGAAGAAGGGCAAGTTGAAGCAGAGGGGGTGGGGCATTGCCTCACTGGGAAATACAAGGAGCTGGGGAACTACCTCTCCTTGCCAAGGGAAGCCATTAGGAAATGTTCCCTGCAATCCTTCCCAGATACTGCGCTTTTCCCACAATCTTCACAACTCATAGATCCAGAGATTCCCTCTGGTACCTACACAACAACCAGGGACCTGAGTTTCCTGCACAAATCTGGGCAGCCATTTGGGCAGAAACCAAGCTAGCCACAGTAGTTTTTCTTTTTTTCTTTTCATACCCCTGTGGTGCCTGGAATGCCAGTGAGATAGAACCATTCACTCCCCTGAAAAGGGGGCTGAAGCCAGTGAGCCAAATGGTCTGGCTCAGTGGGTCCCACCCCAACAGAGACCAGCAAGCTAAGATGAACTTGCTTGAAATTCTCACAGCCAGCACAGCAGTCTGGCTCAATCTGGGATGTTCAAGCTCAGTGGAAGGAAAGGAGCCCACCAATGCAGAGGCTCAGGTAGGGGGTTTCAACCACACAGTGTAAGCAAAGCAGCCAGGAAGTTCAAACTAGGCAAAGCCCAACACAGGTCAGCAGCTGCAGGCAGACTGTCTTACTAGATGTCCTCACTGGGCAGGGCATCTCTGAAAAAAGGCAGCAGCTTGTCAGGGACTTATAAATAAAGCCCCCACCTTCCTGGGACAGAGAACCTTGGAAAAGGGGTAGTTGTGGGTACAGCATCAACAGATCTAAACATCCCTGCCTGGCAGCTCTGAAGAGGTCTCCTAACACAGTGTTCGAGGTCTGATAAGGAACAGACTGCCTCCTCAAGTGGCTCCCTGACTCCCATGTATCCTGACTGAGAGACACCTCCCAGTAGGGGCCAACAGACACATCATGCAGGAGAGCTCTGGCTGGAATCTGGCGGGTACCCCACTGGGACAAAGCTACCAGAGGAAGGAACGTGCAGCAATCTTTACTGTTCTGCAGTCTCTGCTGGTGATTTCCAGGCAAGTAAAGGGTCTGGAGGAGACCTCCAGTAAACTCCAGCAGACATGTAGCAGAAGGGCTTGACTATTAAGAAGGAAAACTAACAGACAGAAATAAATAGTTTCAACATCAACAAAAAGGGTGTCCACTCAGAGACCCCATCCAAAGTTCACTGACCTCAAGGACCAAAGGTAGATAAATCCATGAATATGAGAAGAAACTAGTGCAAAAAGACTGAAAACTCCAAAAACCGGATGCCTCTTCTCCTCCAAGGAATCACAACTCCTTGCCAGCAAGAGAACAAAAGTGGACAGAGAATGAGTTTGACAAATTGACAGAAGCAGGCTTCAGAAGGTGGGTAATAACAAACTTCTCTGAGCTAAAGGAACATGTTCTAACCCAATGCCAGGAAGCTAAGAACTTTGAAAAAATGTTAAACAAAATGCTATCTAGAATAACCAGTTTAGAGAAGAACATAAACAACCTCATGAAGCTGAAAAACACAGCACAAGAACTTTGTGAAGCATACACAAATTTCAATAGCCAAATCGATGAAGTGGAAGAAAGGATACCAAATCGATGAAATAAAGTGAGAAGACAAGATTTGAGAAAAAAGAGAGTAAAAAGAAATGAATGAAGCCTCTAAGAAATATGAGATTACATGAAAAGACCAAATCTACATTTGATCAGTGTACCTGAAAGTGAATGCAGAGAATGAAACCAAGTTGGAAAACACTTCAGGATATTATCCAGGAAAAATTCCCCAACCTAGCAAGGCAGGCCAACATTCAAATTCAGGAAATACAGAGACCACCACAAAGACAGTCCTTGAGAACAACAACCCCAAGACATATAATCATCAGATTCACCAAGGTTGAAATGAAGGGGAAAATGCTAAGGGCAGCCAGAGAGAAGGTCAGGTTATCCACAAAGAGAAGCTCATCAGACTCACAGTGGATCTCTTGGCAGAAACCCTACAAGCCAGAAGAGAGTGGGAGCCAATATTCAACATTCTTAAAGAAAAGAATTTTCAGTCCAGAATTTCATATCCAGTCAAACTATGCCAAACTAAGCTTTGCAAGCAAAGGAGAAATAAAATCCTTTACAAACAAGCAAATGTTGAGAGATTTTGTCACCAACAGGCCTGCCTTAAAAGAGCTCCTGAAGGAAGCACTAAACATGGAAAAGAACAACTGGTACCAGCCACTGCAAAAACGTATCAAATTTTAAAGACTATCAGCAGTAGATAGAAACAGCATCAACTAGTGGACAACATAACCAGCTAACATCCTAATGGCAGGATCAAATTCACACATAACAATATTAATATTAAATGTAAACAGCCTAAATGCCCCAATTAAAAGACAAAGACTGGCAAATTGAATAGTCAAGACCCATCAGTGTACTGTATTCAGGAGACCCATCTCATGTGCAGACACACATAGGCTCAAAATAAAGGGGTGGAGGAATATTTACCAAGCAAATGGAAGGCAAAACAAAAGCTGAGGTTGCAATCCTAGTCTCTGATAAAACAGACTTTAAACCATCAAAGATCAAAAGAGACAATGAAAGACATTACATAATGGTAAAGGAATCAATGCAACAAGAAGAGCTAACTATCCCAAATATATATGCACCCAATGCAGGAGCACCCAGATTCATAAGCAAGTTCTTAGAGACCTACAAAGAGACTGACACTCCCACACAATAATACTGAGAGACTTTACACCCCACCATCAATATGAGACAGACTGATGAAACAGAAAATTAACAAGGATATCCAGGACTTGAACTCAGCTCTGGACCATGTGGACCTAATAGACATCTACTTAATTCTCCACCCCAAGTCAATGGAATATATATTCTTCTCAGCAACACATTATACCTATTCTTAAACTGATCACTTAATTGGAAATAAAACTCTCCTGAGCAAATGCAAAAGAAGAGAAATCCTAACAGTCTCTCAGACCACAGTGCAATCAAATTAGAACTCAGGATTAAGACACTCATTCAGAACAGCACAACTACATGGAAACTGAACCACCTGCTCCTGAATGACTACTGGATAAACCATGAAATGAAGGCAGAAATAAAGATGCTATTTGAAACCAATGAGAACAAAGACACTACATACCAGAATCTCTGGGACACATTTACACCATTGTCTAGAGGAAAATTTATAACACTGTATGTCCAAAAGAAAAAGTAGGAAAGATCTCAAATCAACACTCTAATATCACAATTAAAAGAACTAAAGAAGCAAAAATAAATTCAAAAGCCAGCAGCATAAGACAAGAAATTACTAAGATCAAAGCAGAAGTGAAAGAGATAGAGACACAAAATCAAAAAATTAATAAATCCGGGAGCTGGTTTCTTTAAAAGATCAGCAAAATAGATAGACTGCTAGCCAGACTAATGAAGAAAAGGGAGAAGAATCAAATAGATGCAATAAAAAATTATAAAAGCAGTATCACCACTGATCCCATAGAAATAAAAACTACCATCAGAGAATACTATAAACACCTCTATGCAACTAAACCAGAAAAATCTAGAAGAAAAGGATAAATTCCTGGACACTTACACCCTCCCAAGACTAAATCAGGAATACATCAAATCTCTGAATAGACCAATAACAAGATCTGAAATTGCAGAAATGATTAACAGCCTACCAACCAAAAAAAGTCCAGGACCAGATGGTTTCACAGCCAAATTCTACCAGAAGTACAAAGGGGAGCTGGCATCATTCCTTCTGAAACTATTCCAAACAATAGAAAAAGAAGGAATCCTCCCTAACTCACTTTATAAGACCAACATCATCCTGATACCAAAACCTGGCAGAGACACAACAAAAAAAGAAAATTTCAGAGCAATAACCCTGATCAACATCAAAGCAAAAATCCTCAATAAAATACCGGCAAATTGAATCCAGCGGCACATCAAGAAGCTTAACCATCATGATCCAGACGGCTTCATCCCTGGGATGCAAGGCTAGTTCAACATATGCAAATCAATAAACATAATCCATCACATAAACAGAACCAAAAACAAAAACCATATGATTATCTCAATAGATGCAGAGAAGGCCTTCAACAAAATTCAACACCCCTTCAAGCTAAAAACTCAATAAACTAAGTATTGATGGAATGTATCTCAAAATAATAAGAGCTATTTATGACAAGCGCACAGCCAATATCATACTAAATGGGTAAAAACTGGAAGCATTCCCTTTAAAGATCGCACAAGACAAGCATGCCCCTCTCTCAGCACTCCTTTTCAACATAGTATTGGAAGTTGTGGTCAGGGGAATCAGGCAAGGAAAGCAATAAAGCGTATTCAAATAGGTAGAGGAGGTAAAATTGTCACTATTTGTTGGGGACATGACTGCATATTTAGAAGACCCCATCATCTCAGCCCAAAATCTCCTTAATCTGATAAACAAATTTAGCAAAGTCTCAGGATTACAAAATCAATGTGCAGAAATCACAAGCATTCCTATCTTCCAATAACAAACAGAGAACCAAATCATGAGTGAATGCCCATTCACAATTGCTACAAAGAGAATTAAATACCTAGCAAAACAGCTGACAAGGGATGTGAAGGACTTCTTCAAGAAAAACTACAAACCATGCTCAAGGAAATAAGGGAGGACACAAACAGATGGAAAAACATTCCATGCTCATGGTTAAGAAGAATCAGTATGGTGAAAATGGCCATACTGCCCAAAGCAATCTATAGATTCATTGCTATCCCCATCAAGCTACCACTGACTTCCTTCACAGAATTGGAAAAAAACCCACCTCAGATTTCATATGGAACCAAAAAAGAGCCCATACAGCCAAGACAATTCTAAGCAAAAAACAAACAAAGCGTGAGGCATTATGTTTCCTGACTTCAAACTATACAAGGCTAAAATAACAAAAACAGCATGGTACTGATACCAAAACAAACATACAGGCCAACAGAACAGAACAGAGGCCTCAGAAATAATGCCACACACCTACAACCATCTGTTCTTTTACAAACCTGACAAAAACAAGCAATTGGAAATGGGTTTTCCATTTAATAAATGGTGTTGGGAAAACTGGCTAGCAATATGCAGAAAGCTAAAACTGGATCCTTCCTGACACCTTATAAAAAAATTAACTCAAGATGGATTAAAGATTTAAACATAAGACCTAACACCATAAAAACCCTAGAAGAAAACCTAGGTAATACCATTCAGAACATAGGCATGGGCCAAGACTTCATGACTAAAACACCAAAAGCAATGGCAACAAAAGCCAAAATTGACAAATGGGCTCTAATTAAACTAAAGAGCTTCTGCACAGCAAATGAAACTATCATCAGACTGAACAGGCAATCTACAATACTGGAGAAAATTTTTGCAATCTACCCATCTGACAAATGGCTAATATCCAGAATCTACAAAGAACTTAAACAAATTTACTGGAAAAAAACAAACAACTCAATCAAAAAGTGGGCAAAGTATATGAACAGACACTTCTCAAAAGAAGACATTTATGTGGTCAACAACAACATGAAAAGAAAAAAAAGCTCATCATCCCTGATCACTAGAGAAATGCAAATCAAAACCAGAATGAGACACCAGTTAGAATGACAATCACTAAAAAGTCTGGAGACAAAAGATGCTGGAGAGGATATGGAGAAATAAGAATGCTTTTACATTGGTGAGAGTGAAAATTAGTTCAACCATTGTGGAGGACAGTGTGGCAATTCCTCAAGGATCCAGAACTAGAAATACTGTTTGACCCAGCAATCCCATTACTGGGTATATACCAAATAATTCTAAGTTAATCTATTATAAAGATACATGCATATGTATGTTTATTGCAGCACTGTTCACAGTAGCAAAGACTTGGAACCAACCCAAATGCCCATCAACGATAGACTGGATAAAGAAAATGTGGCACATATATATCATGGAATATTATACAGCCACAAAAAAAAGGATGAGTTTATGTCCTTTGCAGCAACATGAAGTGGGAAACCATCATTCTCAGTAAACTAACTCAAGAACATAAAATCAAACACTGCATGTTCTCACTTATGAGTGGGAGATGAACAATGAGAACACCTGAACATATGGAGGGGAACATCACACACTGGGGCCTGTCAGGGAGTGTGGGGCTAAGAGAGGGATAGCATTAGGAGAAATACAGATGATGGTGTGATGGATGCAGCCAACCACCATGGCACGTGTATACCTATGTAACAAACCTGCCCATTCTGCACATGTATCCCAGAATCTAAAGTACAATTTTTAAAAATTAGTGAGATACGAATGCGGGAAGGGAAGCAAAGAACTAAAGTATAGTAAAAATACTCCTTAATAAAACCCTTTGGATGCAACTAAAATGATATCTAGAAAAGCTCTTTATGCAAAAAAGAGCTACTATCTTTATGCAAAACTATCTATCTTTATGCAAAAAAGAAGACACAGTTAAAATTAATGAGACAAAAATGATAATAGGATAAACCTAAAGAAAGTAGAAGGAAAAATCTAATAACAGTCAAACAGGATTTCATGTAATAGACACTACACAGCACAGAGAGTCAACAGATGGCTTTTTAAAAGACTAATGAAAATAGACAAACTTTTAACAAAACTGATATTTTAAAATTAATAGCAGAAACAAAAAATGGAAACTTAACCATTGATACTGCATTGATTAAAAAGATAACAAAAAACTCTGAACAGCTGTCCACCCACAAAGTAAAAACTTAGTGAGTTAAGACAATTTTTTAGAAAAATACATATTTTCAAAAAGAAGATCAAGAAGAAAATGTCAGAATAGCTCCATAGCCATTAAATAAATTTATGAGTTCTCAAAACATTGTGACTTATGCAAGCTATAGAATTTCATTAATGTAAAGTTTAAAAACAGGCAAAACTGAAAATCCTTGGTGTTGAAACTCTGGTTACATCAAACCATGATTGAGGGAGGACTGACTGGAAAAAAGTATGGCTGGGCCCTTTTGTGGTACTGGCAGTGTTGGGATTCTTGACCTCGGTGTTTGTTAAAGGGTTGTGTTCGATTTATAGTAATTCACTGAATGCTAAATTTTTCTGTTTTTTTGTGATACTTCAGTAAAATGAGCAAAAGCAAAATCTTTACAAAAATAAAGTATCAGGCTCACATTCTTTTAAAGGAGAATCCTAGCAAACCTTAAGAAGCAGGTAATTTCCATCTTACACCAACTTTTCAGAGAGTAGGAAATGGGCTACTCTCCTAAAATATTTTATGAGGTGAGTAAAGCCTTGATACCAACAGGAGAAAGAATAGTACAAGAAAGAAAAATCACATGGAGATCTAACCCATGAATATAAAGTAAAACTATCCTCAAGTGAAACAGAAAAATTAATTGCTAAATGTATAAAGAGAAAATAAATCATGACCAGATGGGGGTGTATTCTAGAAATGCAAAGTTGAGTCAACATTAGAAAATGTATTAAAATAATTCAACCTATTGATAGACTAAATGGGGAGGGAACCCTGAATAATAATCTGAAAAAAGGCAGAAGTTACAACTGATGAAATTCAACAACAGAAGATAAATTTCTTAGCTAACTGGGACTAGCAGGGAACCTTCTTAACCTGCTCAAGACTAACTAAACACACACACACACACATACGGGGGGGAGGGAGGAAGAGAGAGAGAAGAAAAAATAAAAAATCCAGCCACAAATATATTACTCAATGATGAAATATTGAAAACATCAGTGCCTTTAAAATCAGGAACAAGGCAAAGGTTCACTATTACCAACTTTATGCTGCTTTTATGTAGCTTAATGTCCTCATAAGCAGCAAAGCAAAACACACATGCACACGCACACACACACACACACACACACACTGTATAAGGGTTAGAAAGAAAACCATTATTAACAGATGATGTAATTGTTTGCACAGATAATTCAAAATAATTTATAAAAGATTATTGGAATATAAGAATTTATATTGGTTGCCAGACATAAGATTAATACAGAAATTGATTTCATTTTCATGTACAGAAAATGAAATTGCAGTTAGAAATTGCAACTAAAAAGATACTATTTACTGTAACAACAAAAATACAAGAAATTCAGACAAATCCAACAGAAATTTTGGAAGGACTACACATAGAAAGCTATAAAACTTTATGAAAAGACATTAAATAATTCCTAAATAAAGAGAGCCATACTATCCTCATTAATTGGGAGGTTCAACATTTTTAGAGTTGATGTATATTCCCAAATTGAACTAAAGTTTCCATGTGTTTTCAATCAGAATTCTAGCAATACTTTTCATGGTACCTGACAAGCTAATGGTAAAGCCACTGAAGTGCAAGATGAGGCTGCAGTATTACATGCCTGTTATCCCAGCATTTGGGGAGGCTGAGGTAGGAGGATCACTTGAGGCCAGTTCAGGACCACCTAGTCAACAGAGCAAAATCTCATTTTTATAAAAAAATTTAAAAGTTAACCAGATGTGGTGGTGCATGCCTGTAATCTCTGCTACTTGGGAGGCTATGGCAGGAGAATTACTTGAGCCCAGAAATTCAAGACTGCAATAAGCTATGATCGTTCACTGCACCCCAGCCTAGGTGATACACTGAGACCCAGTGTCTAAAAAAGAGAAAAAGAAAAAAAATGCAAGAAGTTGCTGGAGAAAAACTACATAGTTGGATTTGCTCTATCATGGATCAGGGCTGATTATAATCCATGATTTGTAATTATTAAAATAATGAAGCACTAGCTCCTGGATAAACAAATTAACCAATAGAATAGTTTAGAAACAGACCCACAGATTTCTCTAAAACAAATATAGGAACAAAGCTGTCATGGCAGTTTGGTATGGACAAGATGGGTTAATTAGTAAATAATTAACAACTGTTGTTAATCCATAAGGAAAATAAGTGAAAACAGAGACCTGCTCCAGACCATTAATGGATTCAGTACTTAAATGTAGAAGGCAAAAGGCTGATTTTTAGAAGTACAGGAGAATCTCTTTTGAACTTCAGGGATGGAAAGATTTCTCAAACAGGATACAAAAAAAGCCACAAACACTAATGGAAAAAACCATCCAGTTGCATAGATTGTACAATTTCTGTTAATAAAGTATCCCCTCAAGAGAATAAAAAGCCAAAATTTAGAAAAGAAAGATAGTTCCACCATAAATTATGAACAAAGAATTAGTATCCCAGACACCCAAAGAATTACCGCAAATTAATAAACAGACAATTTAGTAGAAAAAAATAGCAGAAGGCCAAGAACATGCATTTCAGAGGATAAAAAAGTTTTGGTGGTCTTTAAATATACAAAAAGATGCTCAACTCCATTACGAATCAAACAAATACAAATTAAAATTATACCATCTCATACCTATCAAAGCACCAATAATTATAAAGTCAAATAATACAAGTTCTGGTAAAGATATGGAACAACAGAATACTCATCAAGTGCTGGTGGGAGCATAAATCAGAACAACCATTTAGGAAAACCACTTGGTAAAATTTAACAACCCCATCCTGTAGGACCTGAAAATCCAACTTCTACTTATATAACCAACAGCCACAGCTCTCAACTCCAGCAACTTCACAGAATCACAGCAACCCATCCAGCAAGATCATGACAAAATTGTTCTGAGTAGGGCTCAACCCCTAGGTTTTGGTAAAAGCTCTCCAGGTGATTCTACTGTGCATCATGAGCACCTGGAGAGCTTGTTAATACCCAGATTCTGGGTCCCAGCCACAGAGATTCTGACTCACTAATCTAATGGAGGTTAAGCTCCTTGTTCAAGGACCACAAATTAAGAACCAATATTCTAAGAGAAATCATTGCATATGTGCATTAGGAGACATTAGTTAAAATACTTATCAGTATAAACAGGAAATGTTCATTGAAAGCAGAATAGATCAATAAATTGGGTAATATCCAAGCAATAAAATATAGCAGAAAAATTTGCACAAGTGTTCATGACATATAAGTGCTTAATAAATGTTAGCTCTTTTACCTGTTTACTCCAGCTTCTGCAGTGGCTTGCACTGTTTCTGGTGCTAGTGCCCTACTCAATATTAGTTACAAGAAAATGAAAGCATATTTCAGTGAGCTGATAATACATTGTGCATTACAATAGTGGTCAGAAGTAACTTCCATCTTATATCACTGTGAATTCACAGGAAAAACTTGAGATGTCTGCTACCATCAGCAAGAGCTTTGATTCCCAAGTATCACAAAGTAACCCTAACCAGTCAGCTGTAAGTCGGGTTCCTATCATTTGTGTGCCTTTTTATAAACACATTCATGTAACGAATAACCAATGAAACTGTGTTCTGAGGCCCTGTGGATACAGCAGAAAACAAGGTAGACTAAATTCTAAAAGTGGATCCAGATAGCAACAAACAAGAAAAATACAGGATTGTGAAAAGTACTACCTGGATAATAAAATGGAAGGATTTGGTGGAGTGATACTGCCTGGCTTCTCTTAGAGTGGTCAAGGAAGGCCGAACAATGGAGGTGATTTCAAATTCACAACACCCTTTGAATGTCATCATCATTCTGATGCCAAAACCTGGCGGCGACACAATAAATAAAGAAAACTTCAGACCAATATTCCTGATGAACATAGATGCAAAACTCTTCAGCAAAATTCTAGCAACCAGAATCTGGTGGCACATCAAAAAGCTAATTCACCATAATCAACAAGCTTTACTGCTGAGATGCAAGATGGGTTCAACATACACAAATCAGTAAATGTGATTCATCACATCAACAGAATTAAAAACAAAAACCACATGATCATCTTAACAGATGCAGAACAGGCTTCTCATAAAATTCAACACCCCTTCATGCTAAAAACCCTCAACAAACTAGGCATCAAAAATACACACCTCAAAATGATAACAGCCATCTATGATAAACTCACAGCCAACAGTTTTTTTTCTGAAAACCAGAAAAAAAAAAGGATGCTCACTCTCACTACTCCCATTCAACATAGTACTGGAAGTCATAGCCAGAGCAATAAGGCAAGAGAAAGAAATAAAAGGCATCCAATTAAGAAAACTATCTTTCTTCACAGATGATATAATACTACACCTAGAAAACCCCACACAGTCTGCCCAAATGCTCCAAGATCTGATAACTTCAGCAGTTTCAGGATATAAAATCGATGTATAAAAATCAGTAGCATTTCTACATACTAATAATGTCTAAACTGAGAGTCAAATCACGAATGTGATCCTACTCACAATAGCCACAAAAAGAATAAAATATCTAAGAATACAGCTAACCAGGGAGGTGAAAGATCTCTACAGTGAGAATTACATAACACTGCTAAAAGAAATCAGAGATGACACAAACAAATGGAAAAACATTTCATGTTCACGGATAGGAAGAATCAGTATTGTAAAAAATGGCCATACTGCCCAAAGCTATTTACAGATTCAATACTATTCTCAACAAACTAATAATGAAATTTTTCATAGAATTAGGAAAAAATA